>NW_027141220.1:0-22500 GCF_036365525.1 Heterodontus francisci
TAATCCATGTCATGACAAGTCTATGAAATATCCACACTATCACTGTCACATTAATCCATGTCATGACAAGTCTATGAAATATCCACACTATCACTGTCACATGAATCCATGTCATAACAAGTCTATGAAATATCCACACTATCACTGTCACATTAATCCATGTCATGACAAGTCTATGAAATATCAACACTATCACTGTCACATTAATCCATGTCATGACAAGTCTATGAAATATCAACACTATCACTGTCACATTAATCCATGTCATGACAAGTCTATGAAAAATCCACACTATCACTGTCACATTAATCCATGTCATGACAAGTCTATGAAATATCCACACTATCACTGTCACATTAATCCATGTCATGACAAGTCTATGAAATATCCACACTATCACTGTCACATTAATCCATGTCATGACAAGTCTATGAAATATCCACACTATCACTGTCACATTAATCCATGTCATGACAAGTCTATGAAATATCCACACTATCAATGTCACATTAATCCATGTCATGACAAGTCTATGAAATATCCACACTATCACTGTCACATGAATCCATGTCATGACAAGTCTATGAAATATCCACACTATCACTGTCACATGAATCCATGTCATGACAAGTCTATGAAATATCCACACTATCACTGTCACATGAATCCATGTCATGACAAGTCTATGAAATATCCACACTATCACTGTCACATGAATCCATGTCATGACAAGTCTATGAAATATCCACACTATCACTGTCACATTAATCCATGTCATGACAAGTCTATGAAATATCCACTCTATCACTGTCACATTAATCCATGTCATGACAAGTCTATGAAATATCCACACTATCACTGTCACATTAATCCATGTCATGACAAGTCTATGAAATATCCACACTATCACTGTCACATTAATCCATGTCATGACAAGTCTATGAAATATCCACACTATCACTGTCACATTAATCCATGTCATGACAAGTCTATGAAATATCCACACTCTCACTGTCACATTAATCCATGTCATGACAAGTCTATGAAATATCCACACGATCACTGTCACATTAATCCATGTCATGACAAGTCTATGAAATATCCACACTATCACTGTCACATTAATCCATGTCATGACAAGTCTATGAAATATCCACACTATCACTGTCACATTAATCCATGTCATGACAAGTCTTTGAAATATCCACACTATCACTGTCACATTAATCCATGTCATGACAAGTCTATGAAATATCCACACTATCACTGTCACATTAATCCATGTCATGACAAGTCTATGAAATATCAACACTATCACTGTCACATTAATCCATGTCATGACAAGTCTATGAAATATCCACACTATCACTGTCACATTAATCCATGTCATGACAAGTCTATGAAATATCCACACTATCAATGTCACATTAATCAATGTCATGACAAGTCTATGCAATATCCACACTATCAATGTCACATTAATCCATGTCATGACAAGTCTATGAAATATCAACACTATCACTGTCACATTAATCCATGTCATGACAAGTCTATGAAATATCCACACTATCAATGTCACATTAATCCATGTCATGACAAGTCTATGCAATATCCACACTATCAATGTCACATTAATCCATGTCATGACAAGTCTATGAAATATCAACACTATCACTGTCACATTAATCCATGTCATGACAAGTCTATGAAATATCCACACTATCACTGTCACATTAATCCATGTCATGACAAGTCTATGCAATATCCACACTATCAATGTCACATTAATCCATGTCATGACAAGTCTATGAAATATCCACACTATCACTGTCACATTAATCCATGTCATGACAAGTCTATGAAATATCAACACTATCACTGTCACATTAATCCATGTCATGACAAGTCTATGAAATATCCACACTATCACTGTCACATTAATCCATGTCATGACAAGTCTATGAAATATCCACACTATCAATGTCACATTAATCCATGTCATGACAAGTCTATGAAATATCCACATATCACTGTCACATTAATCCATGTCATGACAAGTCTATGAAATATCAACACTATCACTGTCACATTAATCCATGTCATGACCAGTCTATGAAATATCCACACTATCACTGTCACATTAATCCATGTCATGACAAGTCTATGAAATATCCACACTATCACTGTCACATTAATCCATGTCATGACAAGTCTATGAAATATCCACACTATCACTGTCACATTAATCCATGTCATGACAAGTCTATGAAATATCCACACTATCAATGTCACATTAATCCATGTCATGACAAGTCTATGAAATATCCACACTATCACTGTCACATTAATCCATGTCATGACAAGTCTATGAAATATCCACACTATCACTGTCACATTAATCCATGTCATGACAAGTCTATGAAATATCCACACTATCACTGTCACATTAATCCATGTCATGACAAGTCTATGAAATATCCACACTATCACTGTCACATTAATCCATGTCATGACAAGTCTATGAAATATCCACACTATCACTGTCACATTAATCCATGTCATGACAAGTCTATGAAATATCCACACTATCACTGTCACATTAATCCATGTCATGACAAGTCTATGCAATATCCACACTATCAATGTCACATTAATCCATGTCATGACAAGTCTATGAAATATCCACACTATCACTGTCACATTAATCCATGTCATGACAAGTCTATGAAATATCAACACTATCACTGTCACATTAATCCATGTCATGACAAGTCTATGAAATATCCACACTATCACTGTCACATTAATCCATGTCATGACAAGTCTATGAAATATCCACACTATCAATGTCACATTAATCCATGTCATGACAAGTCTATGAAATATCCACATATCACTGTCACATTAATCCATGTCATGACAAGTCTATGAAATATCAACACTATCACTGTCACATTAATCCATGTCATGACCAGTCTATGAAATATCCACACTATCACTGTCACATTAATCCATGTCATGACAAGTCTATGAAATATCCACACTATCACTGTCACATTAATCCATGTCATGACAAGTCTATGAAATATCCACACTATCACTGTCACATTAATCCATGTCATGACAAGTCTATGAAATATCCACACTATCAATGTCACATTAATCCATGTCATGACAAGTCTATGAAATATCCACACTATCACTGTCACATTAATCCATGTCATGACAAGTCTATGAAATATCCACACTATCACTGTCACATTAATCCATGTCATGACAAGTCTATGAAATATCCACACTATCACTGTCACATTAATCCATGTCATGACAAGTCTATGAAATATCCACACTATCACTGTCACATTAATCCATGTCATGACAAGTCTATGAAATATCCACACTATCACTGTCACATTAATCCATGTCATGACTAGTCTATGATATATCCACACTATCACTGTCACATTAATCCATGTCATGACAAGTCTATGAAATATCCACACTATCACTGTCACATTAATCCATGTCATGACAAGTCTATGAAATATCCACACTATCACTGTCACATTAATCCATGTCATGACAAGTCTATGAAATATCCACACTATCACTGTCACATTAATCCATGTCATGACAAGTCTATGAAATATCCACACTATCACTGTCACATTAATCCATGTCATGACAAGTCTATGAAATATCCACACTATCACTGTCACATTAATCCATGTCATGACAAGTCTATGAAATATCCACACTATCACTGTCACATTAATCCATGTCATGACAAGTCTATGAAATATCCACACTATCAATGTCACATTAATCCATGTCATGACAAGTCTATGAAATATCCACACTATCACTGTCACATTAATCCATGTCATGACAAGTCTATGAAATATCCACACTATCACTGTCACATTAATCCATGTCATGACAAGTCTATGAAATATCAACACTATCACTATCACATTAATCCATGTCATGACAAGTCGATGCAATATCCACACTATCAATGTCACATTAATCCATGTCATGACAAGTCTATGAAATATCCACACTATCACTGTCACATTAATCCATGTCATGACAAGTCTATGAAATATCAACACTATCACTGTCACATTAATCCATGTCATGACAAGTCTATGAAATATCCACACTATCACTGTCACATTAATCCATGTCATGACAAGTCTATGAAATATCCACACTATCAATGTCACATTAATCCATGTCATGACAAGTCTATGAAATATCCACATATCACTGTCACATTAATCCATGTCATGACAAGTCTATGAAATATCAACACTATCACTGTCACATTAATCCATGTCATGACCAGTCTATGAAATATCCACACTATCACTGTCACATTAATCCATGTCATGACAAGTCTATGAAATATCCACACTATCACTGTCACATTAATCCATGTCATGACAAGTCTATGAAATATCCACACTATCACTGTCACATTAATCCATGTCATGACAAGTCTATGAAATATCCACACTATCAATGTCACATTAATCCATGTCATGACAAGTCTATGAAATATCCACACTATCACTGTCACATTAATCCATGTCATGACAAGTCTATGAAATATCCACACTATCACTGTCACATTAATCCATGTCATGACAAGTCTATGAAATATCCACACTATCACTGTCACATTAATCCATGTCATGACAAGTCTATGAAATATCCACACTATCACTGTCACATTAATCCATGTCATGACAAGTCTATGAAATATCCACACTATCACTGTCACATTAATCCATGTCATGACAAGTCTATGAAATATCCACACTATCACTGTCACATTAATCCATGTCATGACAAGTCTATGAAATATCCACACTATCACTGTCACATTAATCCATGTCATGACAAGTCTATGAAATATCCACACTATCACTGTCACATTAATCCATGTCATGACAAGTCTATGAAATATCCACACTATCACTGTCACATTAATCCATGTCATGACAAGTCTATGAAATATCCACACTATCACTGTCACATTAATCCATGTCATGACAAGTCTATGAAATATCCACACTATCACTGTCACATTAATCCATGTCATGACAAGTCTATGAAATATCCACACTATCACTGTCACATTAATCCATGTCATGACAAGTCTATGAAATATCCACACTATCAATGTCACATTAATCCATGTCATGACAAGTCTATGAAATATCCACACTATCACTGTCACATTAATCCATGTCATGACAAGTCTATGAAATATCCACACTATCACTGTCACATTAATCCATGTCATGACAAGTCTATGAAATATCCACACTATCACTATCACATTAATCCATGTCATGACAAGTCGATGAAATATCCACACTATCAATGTCACATTAATCCATGTCATGACAAGTCTATGAAATATCCACACTATCACTGTCACATTAATCCATGTCATGACAAGTCTATGAAATATCCACACTATCACTGTCACATTAATCCATGTCATGACAAGTCTATGAAATATCCACACTATCACTGTCACATTAATCCATGTCATGACAAGTCTATGAAATATCCACACTATCACTGTCACATTAATCCATGTCATGACAAGTCTATGAAATATCCACACTATCACTGTCACATTAATCCATGTCATGACAAGTCTATGAAATATCAACACTATCACTATCACATTAATCCATGTCATGACAAGTCTATGAAATATCCACACTATCAATGTCACATTAATCCATGTCATGACAAGTCTATGAAATATCCACACTATCACTGTCACATTAATCCATGTCATGACAAGTCTATGAAATATCAACACTATCACTGTCACATTAATCCATGTCATGACAAGTCTATGAAATATCAACACTATCACTGTCACATAAATCCATGTCATGACAAGTCTATGAAATATCCACACTATCACTGTCACATTAATCCATGTGATGACAAGGTTATGAAATATCCACACTATCACTGTCACATTAATCCATGTCATGACAAGTCTATGAAATGTCCACACTATCAATGTCACATTAATCCATGTCATGACAAGTCTATGAAATATCAACACTATCACTGTCACATTAATCCATGTCATGACAAGTCTATGAAATATCCACACTATCACTGTCACATTAATCCATGTCATGACAAGTCTATGAAATATCCACACTATCACTGTCACATTAATCCATGTCATGACAAGTCTATGAAATATCAACACTATCACTGTCACATTAATCCATGTCATGACAAGTCTATGAAATATCAACACTATCACTGTCACATTAATCCATGTCATGACAAGTCTATGAAATATCAACACTATCACTGTCACATTAATCCATGTCATGACAAGTCTATGAAATATCAACACTATCACTGTCACATTAATCCATGTCATGACAAGTCTATGAAATATCAACACTATCAGTGTCACATTAATCCATGTCATGACAAGTCTATGAAATATCCACACTATCACTGTCACATTAATCCATGTCATGACAAGTCTATGAAATATCAACACTATCACTGTCACATTAATCCATGTCATGACAAGTCTATGATATATCAACACTATCACTGTCGCATTAATCCATGTCATGACAAGTCTATGAAATATCCACACTATCACTGTCACATTAATCCATGTCATGACAAGTCTATGAAATATCCACACTATCACTGTCACATTAATCCATGTCATGACAAGTCTATGAAATATCCACACTATCAATGTCACATTAATCCATGTCATGACAAGTCTATGAAATATCCACACTATCACTGTCACATTAATCCATGTCATGACAAGTCTATGAAATATCCACACTATCACTGTCACATTAATCCATGTCATGACAAGTCTATGAAATATCCACACTATCACTGTCACATTAATCCATGTCATGACAAGTCTATGAAATATCCACACTATCACTGTCACATTAATCCATGTCATGACAAGTCTATGAAATATCCACACTATCACTGTCACATTAATCCATGGCATGACAAGTCTATGAAATATCCACACTATCACTGTCACATTAATCCATGTCATGACAAGTCTATGAAATATCCACACTATCACTGTCACATTAATCCATGTCATAACAAGTCTATGAAATATCCACACTATCAATGTCATATTAATCCATGTCATGACAAGTCTATGAAATATCCACACTATCACTGTCACATTAATCCATGTCATGACAAGTCTATGAAATATCCACACTATCACTGTCACATTAATCCATGTCATGACAAGTCTATGAAATATCCACACTATCAATGTCACATTAATCCATGTCATGACAAGTCTATGAAATATCCACACTATCACTGTCACATTAATCCATGTCATGACAAGTCTATGAAATATCCACACTATCACTATCACATTAATCCATGTCATGACAAGTCTATGAAATATCCACACTATCACTGTCACATTAATCCATGTCATGACAAGTCTATGAAATATCCACACTATCAATGTCACATTAATCCATGTCATGACAAGTCTATGAAATATCAACACTATCACTGTCACATTAATCCATGTCATGACAAGTCTATGAAATATCCACACTATCACTGTCACATTAATCCATGTCATGACAAGTCTATGAAATATCCACACTATCACTTTCACATTAATCCATGTCATAACAAGTCTATGAAATATCCACACTATCACTGTCACATTAATCCATGTCATGACAAGTCTATGAAATATCCACACTATCACTGTCACATTAATCCATGTCATGACAAGTCTATGAAATATCCACACTATCACTGTCACATTAATCCATGTCATGACAAGTCTATGAAATATCCACACTATCACTGTCACATTAATCCATGTCATGACAAGTCTATGAATTATCCACACTATCACTGTCACATTAATCCATGTCATGACAAGTCTATGAATTATCCACACTATCACTGTCACATTAATCCATGTCATGACAAGTCTATGAAATATCCACACTATCACTATCACATTAATCCATGTCATGACAAGTCTATGAAATATCCACACTATCACTGTCACATTAATCCATGTCATGACAAGTCTATGAAATATCCACACTATCACTGTCACATTAATCCATGTCATGACAAGTCTATGAAATATCCACACTATCACTGTCACATTAATCCATGTCATGACAAGTCTATGAAATATCCACACTATCACTGTCACATTAATCCATGTCATGACAAGTCTATGAAATATCCACACTATCACTGTCACATTAATCCATGTCATGACAAGTCTATGAAATATCCACACTATCACTGTCACATTAATCCATGTCATGACAAGTCTATGAAATATCCACACTATCACTGTCACATTAATCCATGTCATGACAAGTCTATGAAATATCCACACTATCACTGTCACATTAATCCATGTCATGACAAGTCTATGAAATATCCACACTATCACTGTCACATTAATCCATGTCATGACAAGTCTATGAAATATCCACACTATCACTGTCACATTAATCCATGTCATGACAAGTCTATGAAATATCCACACTATCAATGTCACATTAATCCATGTCATGACAAGTCTATGAAATATCCACACTATCAATGTCACATTAATCCATGTCATGACAAGTCTATGAAATATCCACACTATCGCTGTCACATTAATCCATGTCATGACAAGTCTATGAAATATCCACACTATCACTATCACATTAATCCATGTCATGACAAGTCTATGAAATATCCACACTATCACTGTCACATTAATCCATGTCATGACAAGTCTATGAAATATCCACACTATCACTGTCACATTAATCCATGTCATGACAAGTCTATGAAATATCCACACTATCACTATCACATTAATCCATGTCATGACAAGTCTATGAAATATCCACACTATCACTGTCACATTAATCCATGTCATGACAAGTCTATGAAATATCCACACTATCACTGTCACATTAATCCATGTCATGACAAGTCTATGAAATATCCACACTATCACTGTCACATTAATCCATGTCATGACAAGTCTATGAAATATCCACACTATCACTGTCACATTAATCCATGTCATGACAAGTCTATGAAATATCCACACTATCACTGTCACATTAATCCATGTCATGACAAGTCTATGAAATATCCACACTATCACTGTCACATTAATCCATGTCATGACAAGTCTATGAAATATCCACACTATCACTGTCACATTAATCCATGTCATGACAAGTCTATGAAATATCCACACTATCACTGTCACATTAATCCATGTCATGACAAGTCTATGAAATATCCACACTATCACTGTCACATTAATCCATGTCATGACAAGTCTATGAAATATCCACACTATCACTGTCACATTAATCCATGTCCTGACAAGTCTATGAAATATCCACACTATCACTGTCACATTAATCCATGTCATGACAAGTCTATGAAATATCCACACTATCACTGTCACATTAATCCATGTCATGACAAGTCTATGAAATATCCACACTATCAATGTCACATTAATCCATGTCATGACAAGTCTATGAAATATCCACACTATCAATGTCACATTAATCCATGTCATGACAATTCTATGAAATATCAACACTATCACTGTCACATTAATCCATGTCATGACAAGTCTATGAAATATCCACACTATCACTGTCACATTAATCCATGTCATGACAAGTCTATGAAATATCCACACTATCACTGTCACATTAATCCATGTCATGACAAGTCTATGAAATATCCACACTATCACTGTCACATTAATCCATGTCATGACAAGTCTATGAAATATCCACACTATCAATGTCACATCAATCCATGTCATGACAAGTCTATGAAATATCCACACTATCACTGTCACATTAATCCATGTCATGACAAGTCTATGAAATATCCACACTATCACTGTCACATTAATCCATGTCATGACAAGTCTATGAAATATCCACACTATCACTGTCACATTAGTCCATGTCATGACAAGTCTATGAAATATCCACACTATCACTGTCACATTAATCCATGTCATGACAAGTCTATGAAATATCCACACTATCACTGTCACATTAATCCATGTCATAACAAGTCTATGAATTATCCACACTATCACTGTCACATTAATCCATGTCATGACAAGTCTATGAAATATCCACACTATCACTGTCACATTAATCCATGTCATGACAAGTCTATGAAATATCCACACTATCACTGTCACATTAATCCATGTCATGACAAGTCTATGAAATATCAACACTATCAATGTCACATTAATCCATGTCATGACAAGTCTATGAATTATCCACACTATCAATGTCACATTAATCCATGTCATGACAAGTCTATGAAATATCCACACTATCACTGTCACATTAATCCATGTCATGACAAGTCTATGAAATATCCACACTATCACTGTCACATTAATCCATGTCATGACAAGTCTATGAAATATCCACACTATCAATGTCACATTAATCCATGTCATGACAAGTCTATGAAATATCCACACTATCACTGTCACATTAATCCATGTCATGACAAGTCTATGAAATATCAACACTATCACTGTCACATTAATCCATGTCATGACAAGTCTATGAAATATCAGCACTATCACTGTCACATTAATCCATGTCATGACAAGTCTATGAAATATCAACACTATCACTGTCACATTAATCCATGTCATGACAAGTCTATGAATTATCCACACTATCACTGTCACATTAATCCATGTCATGACAAGTCTATGAAATATCCACACTATCACTGTCACTCTGTGCAACAGCCCCAACAAACAAATTTCTCTGCAGCACCTGTGGAAGAGCCTGTCACTCCAGAATTGGCCTTTATCGCCACTCCAGGCGCTGCTTCACAAACCACTGACCACCTCCAGGCGCATATCCATTGTCTCTCGAGATAAGGAGGCCCAAAAGAAAAAAAAAAGGACTGTCACATTAATCCATGTCATGACAAGTCTATGAAATATCAACACTATCACTGTCACATTAATCCATGTCATGACAAGTCTATGAAATGTCATTTGATCACAGGCCTTTTGAAAATCTATATCCATAAGTGGATATACATGAGTAGGGGCGGAAGATGTTGGTATGGTTCTTAATGAGTACTTTGTATCTGTCTTAACAGAAGAGGGGACGATGCAGATATTGTGTTTAAGGAGGAGGAGAGTGAATTATTGGATCTGATATACATCGGGAGAGAGGAAGTATTAATGGGATTAGCATCCTTGAAAGTTGATATATCACCAGGGCCAGATGAAATGTATTCCAGGATGTCAAAAGAAGTGAGAGAGGAAATAGCAGAGGGTCTGACCATCATTTTCCAATCCTCACTGGATACAGGTGTAGTGCCAGAGGATTGGTGAACTGTTAACATTGTACCTCTTTAACATGGAGCAACGGATAGACCAAATAATTGCAGGCCAATCAGTGTAACCTCAGTAGTGGGAAAATGATTGGAATCTATTCTGTGAGACAGGATAAACTGTCACTTAGAAAGGCTCAGGTCAATCAAGGACAGTCAGCATGGATTTGATCAGGGAAGATATTGTTTGACCAACTTGATTGAATTTTTCGACGACGTAGTAAGGATGATAGATGAGGGTAGTGCTGATGATATGGTCTATATGGATTTTGGCAAGGCTTTTGACAAGGTCCCATGTGGCATACTAGTTAGAAAAATAAAATCCCATGGAATCCAGGGAACTGCAGCAAGCTGGATACAAAATTGGCTCAGTGACAGGAAACAAAGGCTGTTTGTTGACCGGTGATTTACTGACTTGAGGTCTGTTTCCAGTGGCGTTCCACAGGGCTCAGTACTGGGTCCCCTGCTTTTTGTGGTGTATATTAACGATTTGAAAGTAAATGTAGGGGGCATGATCAAGATGTTTGCAGATGGTACACAGATTGGCTGTGCGGTAGATAGCGAGGAGGATAGCTGTAGGCTGCTCGAAAATATTGATGGCAGAAAAGTGTCAAATGGAATTCAACCTGGTTAAGTATGAGACGATGTAATTGAGGAGGTCAGACAAGGCAAAGGGATAGACCATCAATCGGAAAATACTGAGAAGTGTAGAGCAAGTGAGGGACCTTGGAGTCAATGTCCACTGATCCCTGCAGGTAGCAGGTCAGGTCGATAGGTGGTTAAGAAGGTATATGGAATACTTTCCTTTATTAGCTGAGGTATAGAATACAGGAGCAGGGAGTTTAAACTAGAACTGTATAAATCATTAGGCCACAACCTGAGTACTGTGTGTAGTTCTGGTCACCTCATTACACAAAGGATGTAATTGCACGAGAGAGGCGACTGAGGAGATTTACAAGGACTGGAAAAATGCAGCTCTGAAGAAAGATGAGATAGGCTGGGGCTATTATACTTGGAACAGTGAAGGCTGAAGGGAGATCCGATTGAAATGGACATAATTTTGTGGGGCCTGGATAGAGTGGAGGTGAAGAGTCTATTCACCTGAGCAGAGAGATCAGTGACTTGGCGGCAGTGACTTAAAGTGCTTGGTAGAAGGATTAGCGGGGAGTTGAGGAGAAACTTGTTCACCCAAAAATACAAAATGGGCTCAGTGGCAGGAAACAAAGGGTAATTGTTATAATAAAAGCAAAATACTGCGGATGCTGGAAATCTGAAGTAAAAACAAGAAATGCTGGAAATACTCGGCAGGTCTGGCAGCATCTGTGGAGAGAGAAGCAGAGACTGTAATTAATGTCAGTCTCCATGGACACACCAGAGCCCAGACCCTGAGACTGAAATAAATGCACACACACACACAAACACACACACACACACCACAGTCCAGACCCTGAGACATACATATATGCACAGACACACACACACCCCACAGCCCAGACCCTGAGACTGAAATAAATGCGCACACACACACACACACACACACACACACACACACACACACCGCAGTCCAGACCCTGAGACATACATATATACACACACACACACCCCACAGCCCAGACCCTGAGACTGAAATAAATGCACACACACACACACACCGCAGTCCAGACCCTGAGACATACATATATACACAGACACACACACACACACCGCAGTCCAGACCCTGAGACAAACAGATATACACCGACACACAGACACACAGACACACAGACACACAGACACACAGACACACACACACACACACACACACACACACACCGCAGTCCAGGACCTGAGATGTATAAATATACACACACACACACACACACACACACAAACCACAGCACAGACACTGAGACTTATATATATATATACACACACACACACACACACCACAGCCCAGACCCTGAGACTGAAATAAACACACACACACACACACACAAACACCGCAGTCCAGACCCTGAGACATACATATATACACAGACACACAGACACACAGACACACACACACCGCAGTCCAGACCCTGAGACATACATATATACACAGACACACAGACACACAGACACACACACACCGCAGTCCAGACCCTGAGACATACATATATGCACAGACACACAGACACACACACACACACACAGACACACAGACACACACACACACACACACTCACACACCGCAGTCCAGGACCTGAGATGTATAAATATACACACACACACACACACACACCACAGCCCAGGCCCTGAGAATTATATATATGCACACACATACACCACAGTCCAGGCCCTGAGACTTATATATATATATACACACACACCACAGTCCAGGCACTGAGACTTTATATATATACACACACACACACCACAGCCCAGGCCCTGAGACATATATATATATATATACAAACACACACACACCACAGTCCAGACCCTGAGACTTCTATATATATATATATATACAGACACACCACAGTCCAGACACTGAGACTTATATATATACACACACACACCACAGTCCATGCCCTGAGACGTATATATATACACACACAAACACCACAGTCCAGGCCCTCAGACATATATATATACACACACACCACAGTCCATGCCCTGAGACTTATATATATACACACACAAACACCACAATCCAGGCCCTGAGACTTATATATATACACACACACCACAGTCCATGCCCTGAGACTTATATATATACACACACAAACACCACAATCCAGGCCCGGAGACTTATATATATACACACACACCACAGTCCAGGCCCTGAGACTTATATATATATACTCACACGACATTCAAGGCCCTGAGACTTATATATATACACACACACTCACCACAGTCCAGACCCTGAGACATATTTATATACAGACACACACACCAAAGCCCAGACCCTGAGACGTACACATATATACACACACACACACCACTGTCCACACACTGAGACTTATATATATATACACACACAACACAGTCGAGGCCCTGAGACATATATATATACAAACACACACCACAGTCCAGACCCTGAGACTTATATATATATACACACACAACACAGTCGAGGCCCTGAGACATATATATATACAAACACACACACACCACAGTCCAGGCCCTGAGACATATATATATAGACACACACTCTCCACAGTCCAGGCCCTGAGACAGATATATATGCACACACAGACACCCCACAGTCCAAGCCCTGAGACATATATATATAGACACACACACACACCACAGTCCAGGCCCTGAGACATATATATATAGACACACACTCTCCACAGTCCAGGCCCTGAGACAGATATATATGCACACACAGACACCCCACAGTCCAAGCCCTGAGACATATATATATAGACACACACACACACCACAGTCCAGGCCCTGAGACATATATATACACAAACACACACCACAGTCCATGCCCTGAGAATAATATATATATAGATACACACACACCACAGTCCAGGCCCTGAGGTATATTAATATATACACATACACACCACAGTCCAGGCCCTGAGGCATATATACACACACACACACCACAGTCCATGCCCTGAGAATAATATATATATAGATACACACACACCACAGTCCAGGCCCTGAGGTATATTAATATACACACACACACACCACAGTCCATGCCCTGAGAATAATATATATATAGATACACACACACCACAGTCCAGGCCCTGAGACATATATATATATACACACACACAACACAGTCCAGGCCCTGAGACTTATATAGATATATATATACACACACACCACAGTTCAGCTCCTGAGCCTTATATATATATACACACACACAACACAGTCCAGGCCCTGAGACATATATAGATATATATATACAAACACACCACATTTCAGCTCCTGAGCCTTATATATATATATATATATATATATACACACACACCACAGTCCAGGCCCTGAGGTATATAAATATATACACACACACCACAGTCCAGGCCCTGGGACTTATATTTATACAAACATATCACAGTCCAGGCCCTGAGACATATATATATATACACACACACACCACAGTCCAGGCCCTGAGATGTATATATATACACACACACACCACAGTCCAGGCCCTGAGACTTATATATACACACAGACACCACAGTCCAGGCCCTGAGGCTTATATATATACACACACTCTCCACAACCCAGAACCAGAGAGTTATATATATACACACCCACACACCACAGTCCAGGCCCTGAGACTTATATATATACACACACTCTCCACAGTCCAGGCCCTGAGAATTATATATATACACACACTCTCCACAGTCCAGGCCCTGAGACTTATATATATACACACACTCTCCACAGTCCAGGCCCTGAGAATTATATATATACACACACTCTCCACAGTCCAGAACCTGAGGTATATAGATATATACACACACACACCACAGTCCAGACCCTGATACTTATATATATATATATATATATATATATATATATATATAGATATATACACACACACACCACAGTCCAGGACCTGATGTATATAGATATATACACACACACACCACAGTCCAGACCCTGAGACTTATATATATACACACACACACGCCACAGTCCAGACCCTGAGACTTATATATGTATACACACACACACACCACAGTCCAGACACTGAGATTTATATATATATATATATATATACACACACACACACACCACAGTCCAGGCCCTGAGGTATATAAATATATACACACACACACCACAGTCCAGACCCTGAGACTTATATATATACACACACACCACAGTCCAGGCCCTGAGACTTATATATATATATATATATATATATATATATATATACACACCACAGCCCAGACACTGAGACGTATATATGTACACACACACACACCACAGTCCAGGCCCTGAGGCTTATATATATATATACACACACACACACCACAGTCCAGGCCCTGAGACTTATATATATACACACACTCTCCACAGTCCATGCCCTGAGACTTATATATATACACACACTCTCCACAGTCCAGAACCAGAGAGTTATATATATACACACACACACACACCACAGTCCATGCCCTGAGAATTATATATATACACACACACACACACACACCACAGTCCAGGCCCTGAGGTATATAAATATATACACACACACACCACAGTCCAGGCCCTGAGAATTATATATATACACAGACACACACACACCACAGTCCAGGCCCTGAGAATTATATATATACACACACACACACACACCACAGTCCAGACACTGAGACTTATATATTTACACACACACGCACACCACAGCCCAGACACTGAGACTTATATATTTGCATGCACACGCACACACACACACACCAGCACAGACACTGAGACTTATATATTTGCACACACATACACACACACCACAGCCCAGACACTGAGACTTATATATTTGCACACACACACCACAGCCCAGACACTGAGTCTTACATATATGCACACACACACACACACACACCACAGCCCAGACACTGCGACTTATATACTTGCACGCACACACACACACACACACACACCAGCACAGACACTGAGACTTATATATTTGCACACACACACACACACACCACAGCCCAGACACTGAGACTTATATATTTGCACACACACACACAAACACACCACAGCCCAGGCACTGAGACTTACATATATGCACACACACACACACACACACCACAGCCCAGACACTGCGACTTATTTATTTGCACACACACACGCACACCACAGCCCAGACACTGAGACTTATATATTTGCACACACACACACACACCACAGTCCAGGCCCTGAGACTTATATATATACACATACTCTCCACAGTCCAGAACCTGAGACATATATATACACACAGACACCACAGTCCAGGCCCTGAGACTTATATATATACACACACACACACCACAGTCCAGGCCCTGAGACTTATATATATACACACACACACCACAGTCCAGACCCTGAGACTTATATATATACACACACACACACCACAGTCCAGACCCTGAGACTTATATATATACACACACACACACCACAGTCCAGGCCTTGAGAATTTTATCGATATATATGTGCAGACACACACCAATGTCCAGGCCCTGAGATATATATAGATATACACACACACACACCACAGTCCAAGCCCTGAGACTTATGTATATACAAACACACACACACCACAGTCCAGGCCCTGAGAATTTTATCGATATATATGTGCACACAGACACCACAGTCCAGGACCTGAGGAATATAACTATATGCAAGCACACACCACAGTCCAGGCCCTGAGACTTATGTATATACAAACACACACACAACACAGTCCAGGCCCTGAGAATTTTATCGATATATATGTGCACACACACACCACAGTCCAAGCCCTGAGACTTATATATATATATATATATATATATATATATATATATATATATATATATATCTCCACATCCACCACAGACCAGACACTGAGACTTATATATATGCACACACACACACAGACACAACACAGCCCAGACACTGAGACTTATATATTTGCACACACACACACACACACACAACACAGCCCAGACACTGAGACTTATATATTTGCACACACACACACACCACAGCCCAGACACTGCGACTAATATATTTGCACACACACACACAAACACGCACACCACAGCCCAGACACTGAGACGTACATATTTGCACACACACACACACACACACCACAGCCCAGACACTGAGACTTCTTTTTTGCACACACACACACACACACACAACGCAGCCCAGACACTGAGACTTATATATTTGCACACACACACACACACACACAGCACAGCCAAGACACTGCGACTTATATATATGCACACACACACACACACACAGCACAGCCCAGACACTGAGACTTATATGTATGCACACACACACACCACAGCCCAGACACTGAGACTTATATATATGCACACACATACACACACACACACACACACACACACACACACACACACACACCACAGCCCAGACACTGAGACTTATATATATGCGCACACACACACACACACACACACACACACACACACACACACACACACACACACACACACACACACACACACACACACACACACCACAGTCCAGGCCCTGAGACTTATATATATACACACACACACCACAGTCCAGACCCTGAGACTTATATATATACACACACACACACCACAGTCCAGACCCTGAGACTTATATATATACACACACACACACCACAGTCCAGGCCTTGAGAATTTTATCGATATATATGTGCAGACACACACCAATGTCCAGGCCCTGAGATATATATAGATATACACACACACACACCACAGTCCAAGCCCTGAGACTTATGTATATACAAACACACACACACCACAGTCCAGGCCCTGAGAATTTTATCGATATATATGTGCACACAGACACCACAGTCCAGGACCTGAGGAATATAACTATATGCAAGCACACACCACAGTCCAGGCCCTGAGACTTATGTATATACAAACACACACACAACACAGTCCAGGCCCTGAGAATTTTATCGATATATATGTGCACACACACACCACAGTCCAAGCCCTGAGACTTATATATATATATATATATATATATATATATATATATATATATATATATATATATATATCTCCACATCCACCACAGACCAGACACTGAGACTTATATATATGCACACACACACACAGACACAACACAGCCCAGACACTGAGACTTATATATTTGCACACACACACACACACACACAACACAGCCCAGACACTGAGACTTATATATTTGCACACACACACACACCACAGCCCAGACACTGCGACTAATATATTTGCACACACACACACAAACACGCACACCACAGCCCAGACACTGAGACGTACATATTTGCACACACACACACACACACACCACAGCCCAGACACTGAGACTTCTTTTTTGCACACACACACACACACACACAACGCAGCCCAGACACTGAGACTTATATATTTGCACACACACACACACAGCACAGCCAAGACACTGCGACTTATATATATGCACACACACACACACACACAGCACAGCCCAGACACTGAGACTTATATGTATGCACACACACACACCACAGCCCAGACACTGAGACTTATATATATGCACACACATACACACACACACACACACACACACACACACACACACACACCACAGCCCAGACACTGAGACTTATATATATGCGCACACACACACACACACACACACACACACACACACACACACACACACACACACACACACACACACACACACACACACACACACACACACCACAGCCCAGACACTGAGACTTATATATATGCACACACACACACACACTCATCACAGCCCAGACACTGCGACTCATATACTTGCACGCACACACACACACACACACACGCCAGCACAGACACTGAGACTTATATATTTGCACACACACACACACACACCACAGCCCAGACACTGAGACTTATATATTTGCACACACACACACACACACACACACCACAGCCCAGACACTGAGACTTATATATTTGCACACACACACAAACACACACCACAGCCCAGACACTGAGACTTATATATTTGCACACACACACACACCACAGCCCAGACACTGCGACTTATATATTTGCACACACACATACACACACACGCACACCACAGCCCAGACACTGAGACGTACATATTTGCACACACACACGCACACACACCACAGCCCAGACACTGAGACTTATATATTTGCACACACACGCACACACCACAGCCCAGACAGAGATTCTTTTTTGCACACACACACACACACACACACACACACACAACACAGCCCAGACACTGAGACTTATATATTTGCACACACACACACACACAGCACAGCCCAGACACTGCGACTTATATGTATGCACACACACACACCACAGCCCAGACACTGAGACTTATATGTATGCACACACACACACACACACACACACACACACACACAGACACCCCACAGCCCAGACTCTGAGACTTATATATGCACACACACACACACACACACACACACACACCACAGCCCAGACACTGAGACTTATATATATGCACACACACACACACACACACACACACCACAGCCCAGACACTGAGACTTATATATATGCACACACACACACACACACACACACACACACACCACAACCCAGACACTGAGACTTATATATATACACACACACACACACACACCACAGCCCAGACACTGAGACTTATATATATGCACACACACACACCACAGCCCAGACACTGAGACTTATATATATGCACACACACACACACACACACAATCACACAGACACACACACCACAGCCCAGACACTGAGTCTTATATATATGCATGCACACACACACACACACACACACACACCACAGCCCAGACACTGAGACTTATATATATATACACACACACACACACACACACTCACACACACACCACAGCCCAGACACTGAGACTTATATATTTGCACACACATACACACACACCACAGCCCAGACACTGAGACTTATATATTTGCACACACACACCACAGCCCAGACACTGAGTCTTACATATATGCACACACACACACACACACACCACAGCCCAGACACTGCGACTTATATACTTGCACGCACACACACACACACACACACACCAGCACAGACACTGAGACTTATATATTTGCACACACACACACACACACCACAGCCCAGACACTGAGACTTATATATTTGCACACACACACACAAACACACCACAGCCCAGGCACTGAGACTTACATATATGCACACACACACACACACACACCACAGCCCAGACACTGCGACTTATTTATTTGCACACACACACGCACACCACAGCCCAGACACTGAGACTTATATATTTGCACACACACACACACACCACAGTCCAGGCCCTGAGACTTATATATATACACATACTCTCCACAGTCCAGAACCTGAGACATATATATACACACAGACACCACAGTCCAGGCCCTGAGACTTATATATATACACACACACACACCACAGTCCAGGCCCTGAGACTTATATATATACACACACACACCACAGTCCAGACCCTGAGACTTATATATATACACACACACACACCACAGTCCAGACCCTGAGACTTATATATATACACACACACACACCACAGTCCAGGCCTTGAGAATTTTATCGATATATATGTGCAGACACACACCAATGTCCAGGCCCTGAGATATATATAGATATACACACACACACACCACAGTCCAAGCCCTGAGACTTATGTATATACAAACACACACACACCACAGTCCAGGCCCTGAGAATTTTATCGATATATATGTGCACACAGACACCACAGTCCAGGACCTGAGGAATATAACTATATGCAAGCACACACCACAGTCCAGGCCCTGAGACTTATGTATATACAAACACACACACAACACAGTCCAGGCCCTGAGAATTTTATCGATATATATGTGCACACACACACCACAGTCCAAGCCCTGAGACTTATATATATATATATATATATATATATATATATATATATATATATATATATATATATATATCTCCACATCCACCACAGACCAGACACTGAGACTTATATATATGCACACACACACACAGACACAACACAGCCCAGACACTGAGACTTATATATTTGCACACACACACACACACACACAACACAGCCCAGACACTGAGACTTATATATTTGCACACACACACACACCACAGCCCAGACACTGCGACTAATATATTTGCACACACACACACAAACACGCACACCACAGCCCAGACACTGAGACGTACATATTTGCACACACACACACACACACACCACAGCCCAGACACTGAGACTTCTTTTTTGCACACACACACACACACACACAACGCAGCCCAGACACTGAGACTTATATA
>NW_027141220.1:175000-324072 GCF_036365525.1 Heterodontus francisci
CTGATGTCTAATTTCTCTGTTTATTTCTGACACTCACACACATACACAGATCTGGTAACATTGCTCCAGTCTGATGTCTAATTTCTCTGTTTATTTCTGACACTCACACACATACACAGATCTGGTAACATTGCTGCAGTCTGATGTCTAATTTCTCTGTTTATTTCTGACACTCACACACATACACAGATCTGGTAACATTGCTGCAGTCTGATGTCTAATTTCTCTGTTTATTTCTGACACTCACACACATACACAGATCTGGTAACATTGCTCCAGTCTGATGTCTAATTTCTCTGTTCATTTCTGACACTCACACACATACACAGATCTGGTAACATTGCTCCAGTCTGATGTCTAATTTATCTGTTTATTTCTGACACTCACACACATACACAGATCTGGTAACATTGCTCCAGTCTGATGTCTAATTTCTCTGTTTATTTCTCTTCCTCACAGTTAACTTGCTGACGATTGGGATCCTGTCTCGGGGAAAGTGCGGTCTCTCCAAATGTGTCACTCGGTACCTGGTGGCCATGTCAGCGGCGGATCTACTGGTCATTATCCTGGACCTGATATTCAGACACATTCCCATTGTTAATTGGGAACAGTTTCTGTTCCTGTGGTACATCCCCGTGTGTAATATCCACGCCGTCTTGCTTTACACAGTCACAGACTGTTCTGTCTGGTTCACCGTCACTTTCACCTTTGATCGATTTGTGGCCATTTGTTGTCAGAATCTGAAAAGTAAATATTGCAGTGAGAAAACATGTGCTGTGGTTGTGGGAACAGTGAGTGTGCTGAGCTGTTTAAAGAACATCACCTGGTATTTTATGTTAACGGGTCGGTATTTGCTGTGGAACAGTCCCTGGTTTTGTGAGGTAACAATAGATGTTTATTTTTCTCGTGTCTGGGGAACAATCGAGTTCCTCCACAACATTCTAACCCCGGTCATCCCATTTGTGCTGATTCTGCTGCTCAACGCTCTCACCGTCAGACACATTTTAGTGAGCAGCAGAGGACGCAGGAGACTCCGGGTTCACAGCAGTGGAGAGAGTCACAGAGACCCCGAGATGGAGAGTCGAAGGAAATCTATCATTTTACTGTTAGTTATCTCTGGTAATTTCATGCTGTTGTGGGCCCTGTTAATGGTGTATTCTATATGGAGGAGGATGTACTTGTTGGGTTATCAGTCTGTTTATCTCCCTGAGTTTCTGCGGGAATTGTCCTTCATGCTCCAGCTCCTGAGCTGCTCCACAAACACTGTGATTTACGCCGTGACCCAGACTCAGTTCAGAGAGCAGGTGAAGAATGTGCTGAAATATCCCTTTAATACAATTGTTAAATTAATTCAATAATCAGAGGAGGGGGAGGGGACTGTCACCATGGAGACAGAGCGGGGGAGGGGCCTGTCACCATGGAGACAGAGCGGGGGAGGGGACTGTCACCATGGAAACAGAGCGGGGGAGGGGACTGTCACCATGGAGACAGAGCGGGGGAGGGGACTGTCACCATGGAAACAGAGCGGGGGAGGGGACTGTCACCATGGAGACAGAGCGGGGGAGGGGACTGTCACCATGGAGACAGAGCGGGGGAGGGGACTCTCACCATGGAGACAGAGCGGGGGAGGGGACTGTCACCATGGAAACAGAGCGGGGGAGGGGCCAGTCACCATGGAAACAGAGCGGGGGAGGGACTCTCACCATGGAGACAGAGCGGGGGAGGGGCCTGTCACCATGGAGACAGAGCGGGGGAGAAGACTGTCACCATGGAGACAGAGCGGGGGAGGGGTCTCTCACCATGGAGACAGAGCGGGGGAGGGGACTCTCAACATGGAGACAGAGCGGGGGAGGGGACTGTCACCATGGAGACAGAGCGGGGGAGGGGCCTGTCACCATGGAGACAGAGCGGGGGAGGGGACTCTCACCATGGAGACAGAGCGGGGGAGGGGCCTGTCACCATGGAGACAGAGCGGGGGAGGGGACTGTCACCATGGAGACAGAGCGGGGGAGGGGACTGTCACCATGGAGACAGAGCGGGGGAGGAGACTGTCACCATGGAGACAGAGCGGGGGAGGGGCCTGTCACCATGGAGACAGAGCGGGGGAGGAGCCTCTCACCATGGAGACAGAGCGGGGGAGGGGACTGTCACCATGGAAACAGAGCGAGGGAGTGGACTCTCACCATGGAGACAGAGCGGGGGAGGGGACTGTCACCATGGAGACAGAGCGGGGGAGGGGCCTGTCACCATGGAGACAGAGCGGGGGAGGAGCCTCTCACCATGGAGACAGAGCGGGGGAGGGGCCTCTCACCATGGAGACAGAGCGGGGGAGGGGCCTCTCACCATGGAGACAGAGCGGGGGAGGGGACTGTCACCATGGAAACAGAGCGGGGGAGGGGACTGTCACCATGGAGACAGAGCGGGGGAGGGGACTGTCACCATGGAAACAGAGCGGGGGAGGGGGCTGTCACCATGGAGACAGAGCGGGGGAGGGGCCTGTCACCATGGAGACAGAGCGGGGGGAGGGGACTGTCACCATGGAGACAGAGCGGGGGAGGGGCCTGTCACCATGGAGACAGAGCGGGGGAGGGGCCTGTCACCATGGAGAAAGAGCGGGGGAGGGGCCTGTCACCATGGAGACAGAGCGGGGGAGGGGACTGTCACCATGGAGACAGAGCGGGGGAGGGGACTGTCACCATGGAGACAGAGCGGGGGAGGGGACTGTCACCATGGAGACAGAGCGGGGGGGGGCCTGTCACCATGGAGACAGAGCGGGGGTGGGGACTGTCACCATGGAGACAGAGCGGGGGAGGGGCCTCTCACCATGGAGACAGAGCGGGGGAGGAGACTGTCACCATGGAGAGAGAGCGGGGGAGGGGCCTGTCACCATGGAGACAGAGCTGGGGAGGGGACAGTCACCATGGAGACAGAGCGGGGCAGGGGACTGTCACCATGGAGACAGAGCGGGGGAGGAGACTGTCACCATGGAGACAGAGCGGGGGAGGGGACTGTCACCATGGAGACAGAGCGGGGGAGGGGCCTGTCACCATAGAGACAGAGCGGGGGAGGGGACAGTCACCATGGAGACAGAGCGGGGGAGGGGACTGTCACCATGGAGACAGAGCGGGGGAGGGGACTGTCACCATGGAGACAGAGCGGGGGAGGGGACTGTCACCAGGGAGACAGAGCGGGGGAGGGGACTGTCACCATGGAGACAGAGCGGGGGAGGGGACTGTCACCATGGAGACAGAGCGGGGGAGGGGCCTGTCACCATGGAGACAGAGCGGGGGAGGGGACTGTCACCATGGAGACAGAGCGGGGGAGGGGCCTGTCACCATGGAGACAGATCGGGGGAGGGGCCTGTCACCATGGAGACAGAGCGGGGGAGGGGACTGTCACCATGGAGACAGAGCGGGGGAGGGGACTGTCACCATGGAGACAGAGCGGGGAGGGGACTGTCACCATGGAGACAGAGCGGGGGAGGGGCCTGTCACCATGGAGACAGAGCGGGGGAGGGGACTGTCACCATGGAGACACAGCGGGGGAGGGGCCTCTCACCATGGAGACAGAGCGGGGGAGGAGACTGTCACCATGGAGACAGAGCGGGGGAGGGGACTGTCACCATGGAGACATAGCGGGGGAGGGGACTGTCACCATGGAGGCAGAGCGGGGGAGGGGACTGTCACCATGGAGACAGAGCGGGGGAGGGGACTGTCACCATGGAGACAGAGCGGGGGAGGGGACTGTCACCCTGGAGACAGAGCGGGGGAGGGGACTGTCACCATGGAGACAGAGCGGGGGAGGGGCCTCTCACCATGGAGACAGAGCGGGGGAGGAGACTGTCACCATGGAGACAGAGCGGGGGAGGGGCCTGTCACCATGGAGACAGAGCGGGGGAGGGGACAGTCACCATGGAGACAGAGCGGGGGAGGGGACTGTCACCATGGAGACAGAGCGGTGGAGGGGACTGTCACCATGGAGACAGAGCGGGGGAGGGGACTGTCACCATTGAGACAGAGCGGGGGAGGGGCCTGTCACCATGGAGACAGAGCGGGGGAGGGGACAGTCACCATGGAGACACAGCGGGGGAGGGGACTGTCACCATGGAGACAGAGCGGGGGAGGGGACTGTCAACAGGGAGACAGAGAGGGGGAGGGGACTGTCACCATGGAGACAGAGCGGGATAGGGGAGTGTCACCATGGAGACAGAGCGGGGGAGGGGACTGTCACCATGGAGACAGAGCGGGGGAGGGGACTGTCAACATGGAGACAGAGCGGGGGAGGGGCCTCTCACCATGGAGACAGAGCGGGGGAGGGGACTGTCACCATGGAGACAGAGCGGGGGAGGGGACTGTCACCATGGAGACAGAGCGGGGGAGGGGCCTCTCACCATGGAGACAGAGCGGGGGAGGGGCCTCTCACCATGGAGACCGAGCGGGGGAGGGGACTGTCACCATGGAGACAGAGCGGGGGAGGGGACTGTCACCATGGAGACAGAGCGGGGGAGGGGCCTGTCACCATGGAGACAGAGCGGGGTTGGGGAATGTCACCATGGATACAGAGCGGGGGAGGGGACAGTCACCATGGAGACAGAGCGGGGAGGGGCCTCTCACCATGGAGACAGAGCGGGGGAGGGGCCTGTCACCATGGAGACAGAGCGGGGGAGGGGACTGTCACCATGGAGACAGAGCGGGGGAGGGGCCTGTCACCATGGAGACAGAGCGGGGGAGGGGCCTGTCACCATGGAGACAGAGCGGGGGAGGGGCCTGTCACCATGGAGACAGAGCGGGGGAGGGGACTGTCACCATGGAGACAGAGCGGGGGAGGGGACTGTCACCATGGAGACTGAGCGGGGGAGGGGACTGTCACCATGGAGACAGAGCGGGGGAGGGGACTGTCACCATGGAGACAGAGCGGGGGAGTGAAGGGAGTGGGGGCGGGGTCTGTTTCCAAGGTGACGGGAGTGGGGGCGGGGTCTGTTTCCCGGGTGACGGGAGTGGGGGCGGGGTCTGTTTCCACGGTGATGGGAGTGGGGGCGGGGTCTGTTACCAAGGTGACGGGAGTGGGGGCGTGGTGTATTTCCCGGGTAACGGGAGTGGGGGCGGGGCATGTTTCCCGGGTGACGGGAGTAGGGGCGGGGTCTGTTTCCAAGGTGACGGGATTGGGGGTGGGGTCTGTTTCCAAGGTGACGGGAGTGGGGGCGGGGTCTGTTTCCATGGTGACGGGAGTGGGGGCGGGGACTGTTACCAAGGTGACGGGAGTGGGGGCGGGGTCTGTTTCAAGGGTGACGGGAGTGGGGGCGGGGACTGTTACCAAGGTGACGGGAGTGGGGGTGGTCTGTTTCCAGGGTGACGGGATTGGGGGCGGGGTCTGTTTCCAGGGTGACGGGAGTGGGGGCGGGGTCTGTTACCAGAGTGATGGAGTGGGGGCGGTGTCTGTTTCCAGAGTGACGGGAGTGGGGGCGGGGTCTGTTTCCAGAGTGACGGAGTGGGGTCGGGGTCTGTTTCCAGAGTGACGGAGTGGGGGCGGTGTCTGTTTCCAGAGTGACGGGAGTGGGGGCGGGGTCTGTTTCCAGGGTGACGGGAGTGGGGGCGGGGTCTTATTCCAGGGTGACGGGAGTGGGGGCGGGGACTGTTTCCAGAGTGACGGGAGTGGGGGCGGGGCCTGTTTCCAGGGTGACGGGAGTGGAGGCGGTTTCTGTTTCCAGGGTGACGGGAGTGGGGGCGGGGTCTGTTTCCAGGGTGACGGGAGTGGGGGCGGGGTCTGTTACCAAGATGACGGGAGTGGGGGCGGGTTCTGTTTCCAAGGTGACGGGAGTGGGGGCGGGTTCTGTTTCCAAGGTGACGGTAATGGGGGCGGGTTCTGTTTCCAAGGTGACGGGAGTGGGGGCGGGTTCTGTTTCCAAGGTGACGGGAGTGGGGGCGGTGTCTGTTTCCAGGGTGACGGGAGTGGGGGCGGGTTCTGTTTCCAGAGTGACGGGAGTGGGGGCGGGGTCTGTTTCCAGGGTGACGGGAGTGGGGGCGGGGTCTGTTTCCAGGGTGACGGGAGTGGGGGCGGGGTCTGTTTCCAGGGTGACGGGAGTGGGGGCGGGGTCTGAATCTTTCTGATTCTTTTATAATCCCTTTCAAACTAAAAGAATCCTGATAATTATTGATAATAATTTATAATAATTTATAAACATTTACTGACCTTTACAACCTTTATAAACTGTTTATAATTCTTCCTCTCACTTTGTAAATCTTTATAATATTTATGATTGTCTGTGATTTATTATCCTTTATGAGACTTTATTCTCATTTATAATCTGTTACATTCACTGCCCTGGACAGAAAACATTGAAAATGATCCCCGTGGATTACTCTCAATTCAAACAGATCACAGAGCATATCATTTAAAATGGCCGCAGCACATGTCACGTAAAATGGCCGCAGTGAAGGTGACATCATACAGACCACAGAGCATGTCATTTAAAATGGCCGCAGCACATGTCACGTAAAATGGCCGCAGTGAAGGTGACATCATACAGACTACAGCGCATGTCATTTAAAATGGCCGCAGCACATGTCACGTAAAATGGCCGCAGTGAAGGTGACATCATACAGACCACAGAGCATGCCATTTAAAATGGCCGTACCACATGTCACGTAAAATGGCCGCAGTGAAGGTGACATCAAACAGACCAGAGAGCACGTCATTTAGAATGGCTGCAGCACATGTCGCTTAAAATGGCCGCGGTGCAGGTGACATCAAACAGACAACAGTGCATATCATCAGATCGAAGTGGCCTTTGTTAAAACCAGCTGGAGTGGTACTGAGTGCAACTCACACACCAGGAAACAGCCAATTCAATTCAGACCTCTAATAATGCCAGCTGGAGTGGTACTGAGCCCCACTCACACACCAGATAAGAGCCAATTGAATTTGAGCCTATATTAATACCAGCTGGAGTGGTACTGAGGCTCATTCACACGCCGGGAAAGAACCAATTCAATCCAGGCCCCTATTAATACCAGCTGTAGTAAAATTAACTCCCATTTACACACCAGGAAAGAACCAATTCAATCCAGGTCTCTATTAATACCAGCTGGAGAGGGACTGAGTCTCACTCACACACGGGGAAAGAGCCAATTCAAACCGAGCCTATATTATCACCAGCTGGAGTGGTACTGAGTCCCACTGACACACCAGGAAAGAGCCAATTCAATGCAAACCTTTATTAATACCAGCTGGAGTGGTACTGAGCCCCACTCACACACCAGGAAAAAGCTAATTAAAGCCAGACCGCCATTGCTACCAGCTGGAGTGGGACTGAGACCCACTCACACACCAGGAAATAGCCAATTCAATCCAGACCTCTATTAATACCAGCTGGAGTGGAATTAACTCCCACTCACACAACAGGAAAGAGCCAATTCAATCCAGGCCTCTATTAACACCAGGTGGAGTGGTACTGAGTCCCACAAACACAGCAGGAAAGGGACAGTTCATTACAGGCCTCTATTAATACCAGCTGCAGTGGAATTAACTCCCACTCAAACTCCAGGAAAGAGCCAATTCAAGACACGCCTCTATTAATACCAGCTGGAGTGGCACTGAGTCCCACTCACACCAGGAAAGAGCCAATTCTATCGAGGCTTATATCAATACCAGCAGGAGTGGTATTGAGTCCCACTCACACACCAGTAAAGAGCCAATTCTATCGAGGCTCATATCAATACCAGCAGGAGTGGTACTGAGCCCCACTCACACACCAGGAAAGAGCCAATTCAATCCAGGCCTCCATTAATACTAGCTGGAGTGGTACTGAGTCCCACTCACACACCAGGAAAGAGCCAATTCAATCCAGGCATCCAATAATACCAGCTGGAATGGTACTGAGTCCCACTCACACACCAGGAAAGAGACAATTCAATCCAGGCCTCCATTAATACTAGCTGGAGTGGTACTGAGTCCCACTCACACACCAGGAAAGAGCCAATTCAATCCAGGCCTCCATTAATACCAGCTGGAGTGGTACTGAGTCCCACTCACAAACTCAGATAGAGCCAGTTCAATCCAGGCCTCTATTAATACCAGCTGGAATGGTACTGAGGCCCACTCACACACCATGAAAGTGCCAATTCAATCCAGACCTCTATTAATACCAGCTGGAGTGGTACTGAGCCCCACTCACACACCAGGAAAAAGCTAATTAAAGCCAGACCGCCATTGTTACCAGCTGGAGTGGAATTAACTCCCACTCATACAACAGGAAAGAGCCAATTCAATCCAGGCCTCTATTCACACCAGGTGGAGTGGTACTGAGTCCCACAAACACAGCAGGAAAGGGACAGTTCATTACAGGCCTCTATTAATACCAGCTGCAGTGGAATTAACTCCCACTCAAACTCCAGCAAAGAGCCAATTCAAGACACGCCTCTATTAATACCAGCTGGAGTGGCAATGAGTCCCACTCACACCAGGAGAGAGCCAATTCTATCGAGGCTGATATCAGTACCAGCAGGAGTGGTATTGAGTCCCACTCACACACCAGTAAAGAGCCAATTCAATCCAGGCATCCAATAATACCAGCTGGAGTGGTAATGAGTCCCACTCACACACCAGGAAAGAGCCAATTCAATCCAGGCCTCCATTAATACTAGCTGGAGTGGCACTGAATCCCACTCGCACACCAGGAGAGAGCCAATTCAATCCAGTCTTCTATTAATACCAGCTGGAGAGGCACTGAGTCCCACTCACACACCAGGAAAGAGCCAATTCAATCGAAACCTCCATGAACACCAGCTGGAGTGGTACTGAGTCCCACTCACACACCAGGAAAGAGGCAATTCTATCCAGGCCTCAATTAATACCAGCTGGAGTGGTACTGAGTCCCACTCACACACCAGGAAAGAGGCAATTCCATCCAGGGCTCTATTAATGCCAGCTGGAGTGGTACTGAGTCCCAGTCACACACCAGGAAAGAGTCAATTCAATCCAGGCCTCCATTAATACTAGCTGGAGTGGTACTGAGTCCCAGTCACACACCAGGAAAGAGTCAATTCAATCCAGGCCTCCATTAATACTAGCTGGAGTGGTACTGAGTCCCACTCACACACCAGGAAAGAGTCAATTCAATCCAGGCCTCCATTAATACTAGCTGGAGTGGTCCTGAGTCCCAGTCACACACCAGGAAAGAGTCAATTCAATCCAGGCCTCCATTAATACTAGCTGGAGTGGTACTGAGTCTCACTCACAAACACAGAAAGAGCCAGTTCAATCCAGGCCTCTATTAATACCAGCTGGAATGGTACTGAGGCCCACTCACACACCAGGAAAGAGCCAATTCAATCCTGACCTCCATTAATACCAGCTGGAGTGGTACTGAGTCCCAGTCACACACCAGGAAAGAGTCAATTCAATCCAGGCGTCCATTAATACTAGCTGGAGTGGTACTGAGTCCCACTCACAAACACAGAAAGAGCCAGTTCAATCCAGGCCTCTATTAATACCAGCTGGAGTGGTACTGAGTCCCACTCAAACACCATGAAAGAGCCAATTCAATCCAGACCTCTATTAATACCAGCTGGAGTGAAACTGAGTCCCACTCACACACCAGGAGAGAGCCAATTCAATCCAGGCTTCTATTAATACCAACAGGAGTGTTACTGAGTCCCACTCACACACCAGGAAAGAGGCAATTCTATCCAGGCCTCTATTAATGCCAGCTGGAGTGGTACTGAGCCCCACTCACGCATCTGGAAAGAGCCAATTCAATCGAAACCTCCATGAACACCAGCTGGAGTGGTACTGAGTCCCACTCACACACCAGGAAAGAGGCAATTCTATCCAGGCCTCAATTAATACCAGCTGGAGTGGTACTGAGCCCCACTCACACACCAGGAAAGAGGCAATTCAATCCAGACCTCTTAATACCAGCTGGAGTGGGACTGAGTCCAACTCACACACCAGGAAAGAGCCAATTCAATCCATACCTCTATGAATACCAGCTGGAGTGGTACTGAGTCACACTCACACACCAGGAAAGAGACAAATCAATCCAGACCTCTATTAATACCAGCTGGTGAGGTACTGAGCCCCACTCACACACCGGGAAAGAGGCAATTCAATCCAGACATCTATTAATACCAGCTGGTGAGGTACTGAGCCCCACTCACACACCAGGAAAGAGGCAATTCTGTCCAGGCCTCTATTAATGCCAGCTGGAGTGGTACTGAGTCCCACTCACACACCAGGAAAGACGCAATTCAATCCAGACCTCTTAATACCAGCTGGAGTGGTACTGAGCCCCACCCACACACCAGGAAAGAGGCAATTCAATCCAGACCTCTATTAATACCAGCTGGAGTGGTACTGAGCCCCACTCACACACCAGGAAAGAGCCAAATCAATCCAGACCTGTATTAATACCAGCTGGAGTGGTACTGAGTCCCACTCACACACCAGGAAAGAGGCAATTCAATCCAGACCTCTATTAATACCAGCTGGAGTGGTACTGAGTCCCACTCACACACCAGGAAAGAGGCAATTCAATCCACACCTCGATAAATACCAGCTGGAGTGGGACTGAGTCCCACTCACACACCAGGATAGAGCCAAATCAATCCAGACCTCTATTAATACCAGCTGGAGTGGAACTGAGTCTCACACACACACCAGGGAAGAGGCAATTCAATCCAGGCCCCTATTAATACCAGCTGGAGTGGAACTGAGTCTCACACACACACCAGGGAAGAGCCATTTCGATCCAGGGCTCTATCTATAGCGACTGGAGAGGCACCGAGTCCCCCTCACACACCAGAAAGAGTCAATTTAAATCAGCCCACTATTAATACCAGCTGGAGTGGTACTGAGTCCCACTGACTCACCAGGAAGGAGCCAATTCAATCCAGACCTCGATTAATACCAGCTGGAGTGGTACTGAGTCCCACTCACTCACCAGGAAGGAGCCAATTCAATCCAGACCTCTATAAATACCAGCTGCAGTGTAAATGAGTCCCACTCACACACCAGGAAAGAGAAATATCAATCCAGGCCTCTATTAATACCAGCTGGAGTGGTACTGAGTCCCCCACACACACCAGGAAAGAGCCAAGTCAATCCAGGCCACTATTCATACCAGCTGGAGAGGAACTGAGTCCCCCACACACAGCAGGAAAGAGACAAATCAATCCAGGCGTTTATTCATAACAGCTGGAGAGGAACTGAGTCCCACTCACACACCAGGAAGGCGCCAATTCAATCCAGACCTCTATTAATACCAGCTGGAGTGGTACTGAGTCCCACTCACTCACCAGGAAAGAGCCAATTCAATCCAGTCCTCTATTAATACCAGCTGGAGTGGTACTGAGTCCCACTCAAACACCAGGAAAGAGCGAAATCAATCCAGACCTCTAATAATACCAGCTGGAGTGGTACTGAGTCCCACTCAAACACCAGGAAAGAGCCAAATCAATCCAGACCTCTATTAATACCAGCTGGAGTGGTACTGAGTCCCACTCACACAGCAGGAAAGAGGCAATTCTATCCAGGCCTCTATTAATGCCAGCTGGAGTGGTACTGAGCCCCACTCACGCACCAGGAAAGAGCCAATTCAATCGAAACCTCCATGAACACCAGCTGGAGTCGTACTGAGTCCCACTCACACACCGGGAAAGAGGCAATTCTATCCAGGCCTCAATTAATACCAGCTGGAGTGGTACTGAGCCCCACTCACACACCAGGAAAGAGGCAATTCAATCCAGACCTCTTAATACCAGCTGGAGTGGGACTGAGTCCAACTCACACACCAGGAAAGAGCCAATTCAATCCAGACCTCTATGAATACCAGCTGGAGTGGTACTGAGTCCCAGTCACACACCAGGAAAGAGCCAAATAAATCCAGACCTCTATTAATACCAGCTGGTGAGGTACTGAGCCCCACTCACACACCAGGAAAGAGGCAATTCAATCCAGACCTCTATTAATACCAGCTGGTGAGGTACTGAGCCGCACTCACACACCAGGAAAGAGGCAATTCTGTCCAGGCCTCTATTAATGCCAGCTGGAGTGGTACTGAGTCCAGCTCACACACCAGGAAAGACGCAATTCAATCCAGATCTCTTAATACCAGCTGGAGTGGTACTGAGCCCCACTCACACACCAAGAAAGAGGCAATTCAATCCAGACCTCTATTAATACCAGCTGGAGTGGTACTGAGTCCCACTCACACACCAGGAAAGAGCCAAATCAATCCAGACCTGTATTAATACCAGCTGGAGTGGTACTGAGTCCCACTCACACACCAGGAAAGAGGCAATTCAATCCACACCTCGATAAATACCAGCTGGAGTGGGACTGAGTCCCACTCACACACCAGGAAAGAGCCAAATCAATCCAGACCTCTATTAATACCAGCTGGAGTGGAACTGAGTCTCACACACACACCAGGGAAGAGCCATTTCGATCCAGGGCTCTATCTATAGCGACTGGAGTGGCACCGAGTCCCCCTCACACACCAGAAAGAGTCAATTTAAACCAGCCCTCTATTAATACCAGCTGGAGTGGTACTGAGTCTCACTCACACACCAGGGAAGAGCCATATCGATCCAGGGCTCTATCTATAGCGACTGGAGTGGCACCGAGTCCCCCTCACACACCAGAAAGAGTCAATTCAATCCAGGCCTCTATTAATACCAGCTGGAGTGGTACTGAGTCCCACTCACTCACCAGTAAAGAGTCAATTCAATCCAGACCTCTTATTAACACCAGCTGGAGTGTAAATGAGTCCCACTCACACACCAGGAAAGAGAAATATCAATCCAGGCCTCTATAAATACCAGCAGAAGTGGTACTGAGCCCCACTCACACACCAGTAAAGAGTCTATTCAATCCAGGCCTCTATTCATACCAGCTGGAGAGGAACTGAGTCCCCCACACACACCAGGAAGGCGCCAATTCAATCCAGACCTCTATTAATACCAGCTGGAGTGGTACTGAGTCCCACTCACTCACCAGGAAAGAGCCAATTCAATCCAGTCCTCTATTAATACCAGCTGGAGTGGTACTGAGTCCCACTCAAACACCAGGAAAGAGCCAAATCAATCCAGACCTCTATTAATACCAGCTGGAGTGGTACTGAGTCCCACTCAAACACCAGGAAAGAGCCAAATCAATCCAGACCTCTATTAATACCAGCTGGAGTGGTACTGAGACCCACTCACAAACACAGAAAGAGCCAGTTCAATCCAGGCCTCTATTAATACCAGCTGGAATGGTACTGAGGCCGACTCACACACCATGAAAGAGCCAATTCAATCCAGACCTCTATTAATACCAGCTGGAGTGGTACTGAGTCCCACTCACACACCAGGAAAGAGGCAATTCTATCCAGGCCTCTATTAATGCCAGCTGGAGTGGTACTGAGCCCCACTCACGCACCAGGAAAGAGCCAATTCAATCGAAACCTCCATGAACACCAGCTGGAGTGGTACTGAGTCCCACTCACACACCAGGAAAGAGGCAATTCTATCCAGGCCTCAATTAATACCAGCTGGAGTGGTACTGAGCCCCACTCACACACCAGGGAAGAGGCAATTCAATCCAGACCTCTTAATACCAGCTGGAGTGGGACTGAGTCCAGCTCACACACCAGGAAAGAGCCAATTCAATCCAGACCTCTATGAATACCAGCTGGAGTGGTACTGAGCCCCACTCACACACCAGGAAAGAGCCAAATCAATCCAGACCTGTATTAATACCAGCTGGAGTGGTACTGAGTCCCACTCACACACCAGGAAAGAGGCAATTCAATCCAGACCTCTATTAATACCAGCTGGAGTGGTACTGAGTCCCACTCACACACCAGGAAAGAGGCAATTCAATCCACACCTCGATAAATACCAGCTGGAGTGGGACTGAGTCCAGCTCACACACCAGGAAAGAGCCAATTCAATCCAGACCTCTATGAATACCAGCTGGAGTGGTACTGAGCCCCACTCACACACCAGGAAAGAGCCAGTTCAATCCAGACCTCTATGAATACCAGCTGGAGTGGTACTGAGCCCCACTCACACACCAGGAAAGAGCCAAATCAATCCAGACCTGTATTAATACCAGCTGGAGTGGTACTGAGTCCCACTCACACACCAGGAAAGAGGCAATTCAATCCAGACCTCTATTAATACCAGCTGGAGTGGGACTGAGTCCAGATCACACACCAGGAAAGAGCCAATTCAATCCAGACCTCTATGAATACCAGCTGGAGTGGTACTGAGCCCCACTCACACACCAGGAAAGAGCCAATTCAATCCAGACCTCTATGAATACCAGCTGGAGTGGTACTGAGCCCCACTCACACACCAGGAAAGAGCCAAATCAATCCAGACCTGTATTAATACCAGCTGGAGTGGTACTGAGTCCCACTCACACACCAGGAAAGAGGCAATTCAATCCAGACCTCTATTAATACCAGCTGGAGTGGTACTGAGTCCCACTCACACACCAGGAAAGACGCAATTCAATCCAGATCTCTTAATACCAGCTGGAGTGGTACTGAGCCCCACTCACACACCAAGAAAGAGGCAATTCAATCCAGACCTCTATTAATACCAGCTGGAGTGGTACTGAGTCCCACTCACACACCAGGAAAGAGCCAAATCAATCCAGACCTGTATTAATACCAGCTGGAGTGGTACTGAGTCCCACTCACACACCAGGAAAGAGGCAATTCAATCCACACCTCGATAAATACCAGCTGGAGTGGGACTGAGTCCCACTCACACACCAGGAAAGAGCCAAATCAATCCAAACCTCTATTAATACCAGCTGGAGTGGAACTGAGTCTCACACACACACCAGGGAAGAGCCATTTCGATCCAGGGCTCTATCTATAGCGACTGGAGTGGCACCAAGTCCCCCTCACACACCAGAAAGAGTCAATTTAAACCAGACCTCTATTAATACCTGCTGGAGTGGTGCTGAGTCTCACTCACACACCAGGGAAGAGCCATTTCGATCCAGGGCTCTATCTATAGCGACTGGAGTGGCACCGAGTCCCCCTCACACACCAGAAAGAGTCAATTCAATCCAGGCCTCTATTAATACCAGCTGGAGTGGTACTGAGTCCCACTCACTCACCAGTAAAGAGTCAATTCAATCCAGACCTCTTATTAACACCAGCTGGAGTGTAAATGAGTCCCACTCACACACCAGGAAAGAGAAATATCAATCCAGGCCTCTATAAATACCAGCAGAAGTGGTACTGAGCCCCACTCACACACCAGTAAAGAGTCTATTCAATCCAGGCCTCTATTCATACCAGCTGGAGAGGAACTGAGTCCCCCACACACACCAGGAAGGCGCCAATTCAATCCAGACCTCTATTAATACCAGCTGGAGTGGTACTGAGTCCCACTCACTCACCAGGAAAGAGCCAATTCAATCCAGTCCTCTATTAATACCAGCTGGAGTGGTACTGAGTCCCACTCAAACACCAGGAAAGAGCCAAATCAATCCAGACCTCTATTAATACCAGCTGGAGTGGTACTGAGTCCCACTCAAACACCAGGAAAGAGCCAAATCAATCCAGACCTCTATTAATACCAGCTGGAGTGGTACTGAGACCCACTCACAAACACAGAAAGAGCCAGTTCAATGCAGGCCTCTATTAATACCAGCTGGAATGGTACTGAGGCCGACTCACACACCATGAAAGAGCCAATTCAATCCAGACCTCTATTAATACCAGCTGGAGTGTTACTGAGTCCCACTCACACACCAGGAAAGAGGCAATTCTATCCAGGCCTCTATTAATGCCAGCTGGAGTGGTACTGAGCCCCACTCACGCACCAGGAAAGAGCCAATTCAATCGAAACCTCCATGAACACCAGCTGGAGTGGTACTGAGTCCCACTCACACACCAGGAAAGAGGCAATTCTATCCAGGCCTCAATTAATACCAGCTGGAGTGGTACTGAGCCCCACTCACACACCAGGGAAGAGGCAATTCAATCCAGACCTCTTAATACCAGCTGGAGTGGGACTGAGTGCAGCTCACACACCAGGAAAGAGCCAATTCAATCCAGACCTCTATGAATACCAGCTGGAGTGGTACTGAGCCCCACTCACACACCAGGAAAGAGCCAAATCAATCCAGACCTGTATTAATACCAGCTGGAGTGGTACTGAGTCCCACTCACACACCAGGAAAGAGGCAATTCAATCCAGACCTCTATTAATACCAGCTGGAGTGGTACTGAGTCCGACTCACACACCAGGAAAGAGGCAATTCAATCCACACCTCGATAAATACCAGCTGGAGTGGGACTGAGTCCCACTCACACACCAGGAAAGAGCCAAATCAATCCAGACCTCTATTAATACCAGCTGGAGTGGAACTGAGTCTCACTCACACACCAGGAAAGATTCAATTCAATCCAGGCCCCTATTAATACCAGCTGGAGTGGAACTGAGTCTCACACACACACCAGGGAAGAGCCATTTCGATCCAGGGCTCTATCTATAGCGACTGGAGTGGCACCGAGTCCCCCTCACACACCAGAAAGAGTCAATTTAAACCAGCCCTCTATTAATACCAGCTGGAGTGGTACTGAGTCCCACTGACTCACCAGGAAGGAGCCAATTCAATCCAGACCTCTATTAATACCAGCTGGTGTGGTACTGAGTCCCACTCACTCACCAGTAAAGAGTCAATTCAATCCAGACCTCTTATTAACACCAGCTGGAGAGGTACTGAGTCCCACTCACACACCAGGAAAGAGAAATATCAATCCAGACCACTATAAATACCAGCTGCAGTGTAAATGAGTCCCACTCACACACCAGGAAAGAGAAATATCAATCCAGGCCTCTATCAATACCAGCAGAAGTGGTACTGAGCCCCACTCACACACCAGTAAAGAGTCTATTCAATCCATTCCTCTATTCATACCAGCTGGAGAGGAACTGAGTCCCCCACACACACCAGGAAAGAGCCAAGTCAATCCAGGCCTCTATTCATACCAGATGGAGAGGAACTGAGTCCCCCACACACAGCAGGAAAGAGACAAATCAATCCAGGCCTCTATTCATACCAGCTGGAGAGGAACTGAGTCCCCCACACACACCAGGAAAGAGCCAAGTCAATCCAGGCCTCTATTCAGACCAGCTGGAGAGGAACTGAGTCCCCCACACACTGCAGGAAAGAGACAAATCAATCCAGGCGTCTATTCATACCAGCTGGAGAGGAACTGAGTCCCACTCACACACCAGAGGCGCCAATTCAATCCAGACCTCTATTAATACCAGCTGGAGTGGTACTGAGTCCCACTCACTCACCAGGAAAGAGCCAATTCAATCCAGTCCTCTATTAATGCCAGCTGGAGTGGTACTGAGTCCCACTCAAACACCAGGAAAGAGCGAAATCAATCCAGACCTCTATTAATACCAGCTGGAGTGGTACTGAGTCCCACTCAAACACCAGGAAAGAGCCAAATCAATCCAGACCTCTATTAATACCAGCTGGAGTGGTACTGAGTCCCACTCACAAACACAGAAAGAGCCAGTTCAATCCAGGCCTTTATTAATACCAGCTGGAATGGTACTGAGGCCCACTCACACACCATGAAAGAGCCAATTCAATCCAGACCTCTATTAATACCAGCTGGAGTGGTACTGAGTCCCACTCACACACCAGGAAAGAGGCAATTCTATCCAGGCCTCTATTAATGCCAGCTGGAGTGGTACTGAGCCCCACTCACTCACCAGGAAAGAGCCAATTCAATCGAAAACTCCATGAACACCAGCTGGAGTGGTACTGAGTCCCACTCACACACCAGAAAAGAGGCAATTCTATCCAGGCCTCAATTAATACCAGCTGGAGTGGTACTGAGCCCCACTCACACACCAGGAAAGAGGCAATTCAATCCAGACCTCTTAATACCAGCTGGAGTGGGACTGAGTCCAACTCACACACCAGGAAAGAGCCAATTCAATCCAGACCTCTATGAATACCAGCTGGAGTGGTACTGAGTCACACTCACACACCAGGAAAGAGACAAATCAATCCAGACCTCTATTAATACCAGCTGGTGAGGTACTGAGCCCCACTCACACACCAGGAAAGAGGCAATTCAATCCAGACCTCTATTAATACCAGCTGGTGAGGTACTGAGCCCCACTCACTCACCAGGAAAGAGGCAATTCTGTCCAGGCCTCTATTAATGCCAGCTGGAGTGGTACTGAGTCCCACTCACACACCAGGAAAGACGCAATTCAATCCAGATCTCTTAATACCAGCTGGAGTGGTACTGAGCCCCACGCACACACCAAGAAAGAGGCAATTCAATCCAGACCTCTATTAATACCAGCTGGAGTGGTACTGAGACCCACTCACACACCAGGAAAGAGCCAAATCAATCCAGACCTGTATTAATACCAGCTGGAGTGGTACTGAGTCCCACTCACACACCAGGAAAGAGGCAATTCAATCCAGACCTCTATTAATACCAGCTGGAGTGGTACTGAGTCCCACTCACACACCAGGAAAGAGGCAATTCAATCCACACCTCGATAAATACCAGCTGGAGTGGGACTGAGTCCCACTCACACACCAGGAAAGAGCCAAATCAATCCAGACCTCTATTAATACCAGCTGGAGTGGAACTGAGTCTCACACACACACCAGGGAAGAGCCATTTCGATCCAGGGCTCTATCTATAGCGACTGGAGTGGCACCGAGTCCCCCTCACACACCAGAAAGAGTCAATTTAAACCATCCCTCTATTAATACCAGCTGGAGTGGTACTGAGTCTCAATCACACACCAGGGAAGAGCCATTTCGATCCAGGGCTCGATCTATAGCGACTGGAGTGGTACCGAGTCCCCCTCACACACCAGAAAGAGTCAATTTAAACCAGCCCACTATTAATACCAGCTGGAGTGGTACTGAGTCCCACTGACTCACCAGGAAGGAGCCAATTCAATCCAGACCTCTATTAATACCAGTTGGAGTGGTACTGAGTCCCACTCACTCACCAGTAAAGAGTCAATTCAATCCAGACCTCTTATTAACACCAGCTGGAGTGTAAATGAGTCCCACTCACACACCAGGAAAGAGAAATATCAATCCAGGCCTCTATAAATACCAGCAGAAGTGGTACTGAGCCCCGCTCACACACCAGTAAAGAGTCTATTCAATCCAGGCCTCTATTCATACCAGCTGGAGAGGAACTGAGTCCCCCACACACACCAGGAAACAGCCAAGTCAATCCAGGCCTCTATTCATACCAGCTGGAGAGGAACTGAGTCCCCCACACACAGCAGGAAAGAGACAAATCAATCCAGGCCTCTATTCATACCAGCTGGAGAGGAACTGAGTCCCCCACACACACCAGGAAAGAGCCAAGTCAATCCAGGCCTCTATTCATACCAGCTGGAGAGGAGCTGAGTCCCCCACACACAGCAGGAAAGAGACAAATCAATCCAGGCCTCTATTCATACCAGCTGGAGAGGAACTGAGTCCCCCACACACACCAGGAAAGAGCCAAGTCAATCCAGGCTTCTATTCATACCAGCTATGGAGGAACTTAGTCCCACTCACACACCAGGAAGGCGCCAATTCAATCCAGACCTCTATTAATACCAGCTGGAGTGGTACTGAGCCCCTCTCACTCACCAGGAAAGAGCCAATTCAATCCAGTCCTTTATTAATACCAGCTGGAGTGGTACTGAGCCCCACTCATCACCAGGAAGGAGCCAATTCAAACCAGACCTCTATTAATACCAGCTGGAGTGGTACTGAGTCCCACTCAAACACCAGGAAAGAGCCAAATCAATCCAGACCTCTATTAATACCAGCTGGAGTGGTACTGAGTCCCACTCAAACACCAGGAAAGAGCCAAATCAATCCAGACCCCTATTAATACCAGCTGGAGTGGTACTGAGTCCCACTCACACACCAGGAAAGAGTCAATTCAAACCAGACCTCTATTAATACCAGCTGGAGTGGTACTGAGTCCCACTCACTCACCAGGAAAGAGTCAATTCAATCCAGACCTCTATTAATACCAGCTGGAGTGGTACTGAGTCCCACTCACTCACCAGGAAAGAGTCAATTCAATCCAGACCTCTATTAATACCAGCTGGAGTGTTACTGAGTCCCACTCACTCACCAGGAAAGAGTCAATTCAATCCAGACCTCTATTAATACCAGCTGGAGTGGTACTGAGTCCCACTCACTCACCAGGAAAGAGTCAATTCAATCCAGACCTCTTATTAACACCAGCTGGAGAGGTACTGAGTCCCACTCACACACCAGGAAAGAGAAATATCAATCCAGACCTCTATAAATACCAGCTGCAGTGTAACCGAGTCCCACTCACACACCAGGAAAGAGAAATATCAATCCAGGCCTCTATAAATACCAGCAGAAGTGGTACTGAGCCCCACTCACACACCAGTAAAGAGTCTATTCAATCCATTCCTCTATTAATACCAGCTGGAGTGGTTCTGAGTCCCAGTCAAGCACCAGGAAAGAGCCACGTCAATCCAGGACTCTATTCATACCAGCTGGAGAGGAACTGAGTCCCCCACACACACCAGGAAAGAGCCAAGTCAATCCAGGCGTCTATTCATACCAGCTGGAGAGGAACTGAGTCCCACTCACACACCAGGAAGGCGCCAATTCAATCCAGACCTCTATTAATACCAGCTGGAGTGGTACTGAGCCCCTCTCACTCACCAGGAAAGAGCCAATTCAATCCAGTCCTCTATTAATACCAGCTGGAGTGGTACTGAGCCCCACTCATCACCAGGAAGGAGCCAATTCAAACCAGACCTCTAATAATACCAGCTGGAGTGGTACTGAGTCCCACTCAAACACCAGGAAAGAGCCAAATCAATCCAGACCTCTATTAATACCAGCTGGAGTGGTACTGAGTCCCACTCAAACACCAGGAAAGAACCAAATCAATCCAGACCTATATTAATACCAGCTGGAGTGGGACTGAGTCCCACTCACACACCAGGAAAGAGTCAATTCAAACCAGGCCTCGATAAATACCAGCTGGAGTGGTACTGAGTCCCACTCAAACACCAGGAAAGAGCCAAATCAATCCAGACCTCTATTAATACCCTCTGGAGTGGTACTGAGTCCCACTCACACACCAGGAAAGAGTCAATTCAAACCAGACCTCTATTAATACCAGCTGGAGTGGAACTGAGTCCCACTCACTCACCAGGAAAGAGTCAATTCAATCCAGACCTCTATTAATACCAGCTGGAGTGGTACTGAGTCCCACTCACTCACCAGGAAAGAGTCAATTCAATCCAGACCTCTATTAATACCAGCTGGAGTGGTACTGAGTCCCACTCACTCACCAGGAAAGAGTCAATTCAATCCAGACCTCTATTAATACCAGCTGGAGTGGTACTGAGTCCCACTCACTCACCAGGAAAGAGTCAATTCAATCCAGACCTCTATTAATACCAGCTGGAGTGGTACTGAGTCCCACTCACTCACCAGGAAAGAGTCAATTCAATCCAGACCTCTTATTAACCTCAGCTGGAGAGGTACTGAGTCCCACTCACTCACCAGGAAAGAGTCAATTCAATCCAGACCTCTATTAATACCAGCTGGAGTGGTACTGAGTCCCACTCACTCACCAGGAAAGAGTCAATTCAATCCAGACCTCTTATTAACCTCAGCTGGAGAGGTACTGAGTCCCACTCACACACCAGGAAAGAGCCAACTCAATCCAGACCTATATTAATACCAGCTGGAGTGGGACTGAGCCCCACTCACTCACCACGAAGGAGCCAATTCAATCCAGACCTCTATTAATACCAGCTGGAGTGGTACTGAGTCCCACTCACTCTCCAGGAAAGAGTCAATTCAATCCAGACCTCTTATTAACACCAGCTGGAGAGGTACTGAGTCCCACTCACACACCAGGAAAGAGCCAACTCAATCCAGACCTATATTAATACCAGCTGGAGTGGGACTGAGCCCCACTCACTCACCACGAAGGAGCCAATTCAATCCAGACCTCTATTAATACCAGCTGGAGTGGTACTGAGTCCCACTCTCACACCAGGAAAGAGCCAATTCAATCCGGACCTCTATTAATACCAGCTGCAGTGGTACTGAGCCCCACTCACTCACCAGGATGGAGCCAATTCAATCCAGACCTCTATTAATACCAGCTGGAGTGGTACTGAGCCCCACACACTCACCAGGAAAGAGTCAATTCAATCCAGACCTCTATTAATACCAGATGGAGTGGTACTGAGTCCCACTCACACACGAGGAAAGAGCCAATTCAATCCAGGCCTCTATTGATACCAGCTGGAGTGGTACTGAGCCCCACTCACACACCAAGAAAGAGCCAATTGAATCAGAGCCTATATTAATAACAGCTGGAGTGGCACTGAGTCCCACACACACACCAGGAAAGAGCCAATTCAATCAGGGCCCCTATTAATACCAGCTGGAGTGGTACTGAGCCCCTCTCACACACCAGGGAAGGGCTAAATCAATACAGGTCTCCACTAATACCAGCTGGAGTGGGACTCAGTCTCACTCACAATCCAGGAAAGAGCCAATTCAATCCAGGCCTCTAATAATACCAGCTGGAGAGGTACTGAGTCCCACAAACACACCAGGAAAAAGCCAATTCAAACCAGGTTTCTATTAATATCAGCTGGAGAGGAATTGGGTCACAAGTCACACAAGCAGAAAGCCAACTCAAGCAAGGCTTTTATTAATACCAGCTGGCGTGGCACTGAGGCCCACTCACACACCAGGAAAGAGCCAATTCAATCCAGGCCTCTATTAATAACAGCTGGAGTGGTACTGAGCCCCACTCACTCACCAGGAAAGAGTCAACTCAATTCAGACCTCTATTAATACCAGCTGGAGTGGGACTGAGTCCCACTCACACACCAGGAAAGAGGCAATTCAATCCAGGCGTCGATAAAAACCAGCTGGAGTGGTACTGAGTCCGAATCACATGCCAGGAAAGAGGCAATTCAATCCAGCTCTCTATTAATACCAGCTGGAGTGGTGCTGATCCCCACTCACACAGCAGGAAAGAGTCAATTCAATCCAGACCTCTATTAATACCAGCTGGAGTGGTACTGAGTCCACCTCAAACACCAGGAAAGAGTCAATTCAATCCACAGCTCGATAAATACCAGCTGGAGTGGGACTGAGTCTCACTGACTCACCAGGAAAGAGCCAATTCAATCCAGGCCTAAATTAATACCAGCTGGAGTGGTACTGAGCACCACTCACTCACCAGGAAAGATCCAAGTCAATCCAGGCCTCTATTAATACCAGCTGGAGTGGTACTGAGCCCCACTTACTCACCAGCAAAGAGCCAATTCAATCCACACCACAATAAATACCAGCTGGAGTGGGACTGAGCCCCACTCACTCACCTGGAAAGAGCCAAGTCAATCCAGGCCTCTATTAATACCAGCTGGAGTGGTACTGAGCCCCACTTACTCACCAGGAAAGAGCCAATTCAATCCAGGCCTCTATTAATACCAGCTGGAGTGGTACTCAGCCCCACTCACTCACCAGGATGGAGCCAATTCAATCCAGACCTCTATGAGTACAAGCTGGTGTGGTACTGAGCCCCACTCACTCACCAGGAAAGAGCCAATTCAATCCAGACCTCTATTAATTCCAGCTGGAGTGGTACTGAGTCCCACTCACACACCAGGAAAGAGCCAATTCAATCCAGACCTCTAATAATACCAGCTGGAGTGGGACTGAGCCCCACTCACTCACCAGGATGGAGCCAATTCAATCCAGACCTCTATTAATACCAGCTGGAGTGATACTGAGACCCACTCACTCACCAGGATGGAACCAATTCAATCCAGACCTCTATTAATACCAGGTGGAGTGATACTGAGCCCCACTCACTCACCAGGATGGAACCAATTCAATCCAGACCTCTATTAATACCAGCTGGAGTGGTACTGAGCCCCACTCACTCACCAGGAAGGAGCCAATTCAATCCAGACCTCTATTAATACCAGCTGGAGTGGGACTGAGCCCCAGTCAAACACCAGGATGGAGCCAATTCAATCCAGTCTATTAATAACAGCTGGAGTGTTACTGAGTCCCACTCACTCACCAGGAAAGAGTCAATTCAATCCAGACCTCTATTACTACCAGCTGGAGTGGTACTGAGTCCCACTCACTCACCAGGAAAGAGTCAATTCAATCCAGACCTCTTATTAACACCAGCTGGAGAGGTACTGAGTCCCACTCACACACCAGGAAAGAGAAATATCAATCCAGACCTCTATAATTACCAGCTGCAGTGTAACTGAGTCCCACTCACACACCAGGAAAGAGAAATATCAATCCAGGCCTCTATAAATACCAGCAGAAGTGGTACTGAGCCCCACTCACACACCAGTAAAGAGTCTATTCAATCCATACCTCTATTAATACCAGCTGGAGTGGTTCTGAGTCCCAGTCAAGCACCAGGAAAGAGCCACGTCAATCCAGGACTCTATTCATACCAGCTGGAGAGGAACTGAGTCCCCCACACACACCAGGAAAGAGCCAAGTCAATCCAGGCGTCTATTCATACCAGCTGGAGAGGAACTGAGTCCCACTCACACACCAGAAAGGCGCCAATTCAATCCAGACCTCTATTAATACCAGCTGGAGTGGTACTGAGCCCCTCTCACTCACCAGGAAAGAGCCAATTCAATCCAGTCCTCTATTAATACCAGCTGGAGTGGTACTGAGCCCCACTCATCACCAGGAAGGAGCCAATTCAAACTAGACCTCTATTAATACCAGCTGGAGTGGTACTGAGTCCCACTCAAACACCAGGAAATAGCCAAATCAATCCAGACCTCTATTAATACCAGCTGGAGTGGTACTGAGTCCCACTCAAACACCAGGAAAGAGCCAAATCAATCCAGACCTATATTAATACCAGCTGGAGTGGGACTGAGTCCCACTCACACACCAGGAAAGAGTCAATTCAAACCAGGCCTCGATAAATACCAGCTGGAGTGGTACTGAGTCCCACTCAAACACCAGGAAAGAGCCAAATCAATCCAGACCTCTATTAATACCCTCTGGAGTGGTACTGAATCCCACTCACACACCAGGAAAGAGTCAATTCAAACCAGACCTCTATTAATACCAGCTGGAGTGGAACTGAGTCCCACTCACTCACCAGGAAAGAGTCAATTCAATCCAGACCTCTATTAATACCAGCTGGAGTGGTACTGAGTCCCACTCACTCACCAGGAAAGAGTCAATTAAATCCAGACCTCTATTAATACCAGCTGGAGTGGGACTGAGTCCCACTCACACACCAGGAAAGAGGCAATTCAATCCAGGCGTCGATAAAAACCAGCTGGAGTGGTACTGAGTCCGAATCACACGCCAGGAAAGAGGCAATTCAATCCAGCTCTCTATTAATACCAGCTGGAGTGGTGCTGATCCCCACTCACACAGCAGGAAAGAGTCAATTCAATCCAGACCTCTGTTAATACCAGCTGGAGTGGTACTGAGTCCACCTCAAACACCAGGAAAGAGTCAATTCAATCCACAGCTCGATAAATACCAGCTGGAGTGGGACTGAGTCTCACTGACTCACCAGGAAAGAGCCAATCCAATCCAGGCCTCAATTAATACCAGCTGGAGTGGTACTGAGCACCACTCACTCACCAGGAAAGATCCAAGTCAATCCAGGCCTCTATTAATACCAGCTGGAGTGGTACTGAGCCCCACTTACTCACCAGGAAAGAGCCAATTCAATCCAGGCCTCAATTAATACCAGCTGGAGTGGTACTGAGCCCCAGTCACGCACCAGGAAAGAGCCAAGTCAATCCAGGCCTCTATTAATACCAGCTGAAGTGGTGCTGAGCCCCACTCACACACCAGGATTGAGGCAATTCAATCCACACCTCAATAAGTACCAGCTGGAGTGGGACTGAGCCCCACTCACTCACCAGGAAAGAGCCAAGTCAATCCAGGCCTCTATTAATACCAGCTGGAGTGGTACTGAGCCCCACTTACTCACCAGGAAAGAGCCAATTCAATCCAGGCCTCTATTAATACCAGCTGGAGTGGTACTCAGCCCCACTCACTCACCAGGATGGAGCCAATTCAATCCAGACCTCTATGAGTACAAGCTGGTGTGGTACTGAGCCCCACTCACTCACCAGGAAAGAGCCAATTCAATCCAGACCTCTATTAATTCCAGCTGGAGTGGTACTGAGTCCCACTCACACACCAGGAAAGAGCCAATTCAATCCAGACCTCTAATAATACCAGCTGGAGTGGTACTGAGCCCCACTCACTCACCAGGATGGAGCCAATTCAATCCAGACCTCTATTAATACCAGCTGGAGTGATACTGAGACCCACTCACTCACCAGGATGGAACCAATTCAATCCAGACCTCTATTAATACCAGCTGGAGTGGTACTGAGCCCCACTCACTCACCAGGAAGGAGCCAATTCAATCCAGACCTCTATTGATACCAGCTGGAGTGGTACTGAGCCCCAGTCAAACACCAGGATGGAGCCAATTCAATCCAGTCTATTAATAACAGCTGGAGTGGTACTGAGTCCCACTCACTCACCAGGATGGAGCCAATTCAATCCAGACCTCTATTAATACCAGCTGGAGTGGTACTGAGCCCCACTCACTCACCGGGAAAGAGCCAATTCAATCCAGACCTCTATGAGTACAAGCTGGTGTGGTACTGAGTCCCACTGAAACACCAGGAAAGCGCCAAATCAATGCAGACCTCTATTAATACCAGCTGGAGTGGCACTGAGTCCCACTCACACACCAGGAAAGAGGCAATTCAATCCTTATCTCTATTAATACCAGCTGGAGTGGTACTGATCCCCACTCACACACCAGGAAGGAGCCAATTCAAACCAATCCTCTTTTGATACCAGCTGGAGTGGAACTGAGTCCCACTCACACACCAGGAAAGAGTCAATTCAAACCAGGCTTCTATTAATACCAGCTGGAGAGGTACTGAGTCCCACTCACATACCAGGAAAGAGTCAATTCAATCCAGATCTATATTAATACCAGCTGGAGTGGTACTGCGTCCCATTCACACACCAGGAAAGAGTCAATTCAAACCAGGCCTCTATTAATACCAGCTGGAGTGGACCTGAGTCCCACTCACACACCAGGAAAGAGCCAATTCAATCCAGACCTCTTAATACCAGCTGGAGTGGGACTGAGCCCCACTCACTCACCAGGAAGGAGCCAATTCAATCTAGACCTCTTAATACCAGCTGGGGTGGGACTGAGCCCCATTCAATCACCAGGAAGGAGCCAATTCAATCCAGACCTCTATTAACACCAGCTGGAGTGGTACTGAGCCGCACTCACTCACCAGGATGGAGCCAATTCAATCCAGACCTCTATTAATACCAGCTGGAGTGGTACTGAGCCGCACTCACTCACCAGGATGGAGCCAATTCAATCCAGACCTCTATTAATACCAGCTGGAGTGGTACTGAGCCCCACTCACTCACCAGGAAAGAGTCAATTCAATCCAGACCTCTATTAATACCAGCTGGAGTGTTACTGAGGCCCACTCACTCACCAGGAAAGAGTCAATTCAATTCAGACCTCTATTAATACCAGCTGGAGTGGTACTGAGTCCCACTCACTCACCAGGAAAGAGTCAATTCAATCCAGAGCTCTTATTAACACCAGCTGGAGAGGTACTGAGTCCCACTCACACACCAGGAAAGAGAAATATCAATCCAGACCTCTATAAATACCAGCTGCAGTGTAACTGAGTCCCACTCACACACCAGGAAAGAGAAATATCAATCCAGGCCTCTATAAATACCAGCAGAAGTGGTACTGAGCCCCACTCACACACCAGTAAAGAGTCTATTCAATCCATTCCTCTATTAATACCAGCTGGAGTGGTACTGAGTCCCAGTCAAGCTCCAGGAAAGAGCCACGTCAATCCAGGACTCTATTCATACCAGCTGGAGAGGAACTGAGTCCCCCACACACACCAGGAAAGAGCCAAGTCAATCCAGTCGTCTATTCATACCAGCTGGAGAGGAACTGAGTCCCACTCACACACCAGGAAGGCGCCAATTCAATCCAGACCTCTATTAATACCAGCTGGAGTGGTACTGAGCCCCACTCACTCACCAGGAAAGAGCCAATTCAATCCAGTCCTCTATTAATATCAGCTGGAGTGGTACTGAGCCCCACTCATCACCAGGAAGGAGCCAATTCAAACCAGACCTCTATTAATACCAGCTGGAGTGGTACTGAGTCCCACTCAAACACCAGGAAAGAGCCAAATCACTCCAGACCTCTATTAATACCAGCTGGAGTGGTACTGAGTCCCACTCAAACACCAGGAAAGAGCCAAATCAATCCAGACCTCTATTAATACCAGCTGGAGTGGGACTGAGTCCCACTCACACACCAGGAAAGAGTCAATTCAAACCAGGCCTCGATAAATACCAGCTGGAGTGGTACTGAGTCCCACTCAAACACCAGGAAAGAGCCAAATCAATCCAGACCTCTATTAATACCCTCTGGAGTGGTACTGAGTCCCACTCACACACCAGGAAAGAGTCAATTCAAACCAGACCTCTATTAATACCAGCTGGAGTGGAACTGAGTCCCACTCACTCACCAGGAAAGAGTCAATTCAATCCAGACCTCTATTAATACCAGCTGGAGTGGTACTGAGTCCCACTCACTCACCAGGAAAGAGTCAATTCAATCCAGACCTCTATTAATACCAGCTGGAGTGGTACTGAGTCCTACTCACTCACCAGGAAAGAGTCAATTCAATCCAGACCTCTATTAATACAAGCTGGAGTGGTACTGAGTCCCACTCACTCACCAGGAAAGAGTCAATTCAATCCAGACCTCTATTAATACCAGCTGGAGTGGTACTGAGTCCCACTCACTCACCAGGAAAGAGTCAATTCAATCCAGACCTCTTATTAACACCAGCTGGAGAGGTTCTGAGTCCCACTCACACACCAGGAAAGAGCCAACTCAATCCAGACCTATATTAATACCAGCTGGAGTTGGACTGAGCCCCACTCACTCACCACGAAGGAGCCAATTCAATCCAGACATCTATTAATACCAGCTGGAGTGGTACTGAGTCCCACTCACTCACCAGGAAAGAGTCAATTCAATCCAGACCTCTTATTAACACCAGCTGGAGAGGTACTGAGTCCCACTCTCACACCAGGAAAGAGCCAATTCAATCCGGACCTCTATTAATACCAGCTGCAGTGGTACTGAGCCCCACTCACTCACCAGGATGGAGCAAATTCAATCCAGACCTCTATTAATACCAGATGGAGTGGTACTGAGTCCCACTCACACACGAGGAAAGAGCCAATTCAATCCAGGCCTCTATTGATACCAGCTGGAGTGGTACTGAGCCGCATTCACACACCAGGAAAGAGCCAATTCAATCCGGACCTCTATTAATACCAGCTGCAGTGGTACTGAGCCCCACTCACTCACCAGGATGGAGCAAATTCAATCCAGACCTCTATTAATACCAGATGGAGTGGTACTGAGTCCCACTCACACACGAGGAAAGAGCCAATTCAATCCAGGCCTCTATTGATACCAGCTGGAGTGGTACTGAGTCCCACCACACACCAGGAAAGAGCCAATTCAATCCGGGCCCCTATTAATACCAGCTGGAGTGGTACTGAGCCCCTCTCACACACCAGGGAAGGGCTAAATCAATACAGGTCTCCACTAATACCAGCTGGAGTGGGACTCAGTCTCTCTCACAATCCAGGAAAGAGCCAATTCAATCCAGGCCTCTAATAATACCAGCTGGAGTGGTACTGAGTCCCACAAACACACCAGGAAAAAGCCAATTCAAACCAGGTTTCTATTAATATCAACTGGAGTGGAATTGGGTCACAAGTCACACTAGCAGAAAGCCAACTCAAGCAAGGCTTTTATTAATACCAGCTGGCGTGGCACTGAGGCCCACTCACACACCAGGAAAGAGCCAATTCAATCCAGGCCTCTATTAATAACAGCTGGAGTGGTACTGAGCCCCACTCACTCACCAGGAAAGAGTCAACTCAATTCAGACCTCTATTAATACCAGCTGGAGTGGGACTGAGTCCCACTCACACACCAGGAAAGAGGCAATTCAATCCAGGCGTCGATAAAAACCAGCTGGAGTGGTACTGAGTCCGAATCACACGCCAGGAAAGAGGCAATTCAATCCAGCTCTCTATTAATACCAGCTGGAGTGGTGCTGATCCCCACTCACACAGCAGGAAAGAGTCAATTCAATCCAGACCTCTATTAATACCAGCTGGAGTGGTACTGAGTCCACCTCAAACACCAGGAAAGAGTCAATTCAATCCACAGCTCGATAAATACCAGCTGGAGTGAGACTGAGTCTCACTGACTCACCAGGAAAGAGCCAATTCAATCCAGGCCTCAATTAATACCAGCTGGAGTGGTACTGAGCACCACTCACTCACCAGGAAAGATCCAAGTCAATCCAGGCCTCTATTAATACCAGCTGGAGTGGTACTGAGCCCCACTTACTCACCAGGAAAGAGCCAATTCAATCCAGGCCTCAATTAATACCAGCTGGAGTGGTACTGAGCCCCAGTCACACACCAGGAAAGAGCCAAGTCAATCCAGGCCTCTATTAATACCAGCTGAAGTGGTACTGAGCCCCACTCACACACCAGGATTGAGGCAATTCAATCCACACCTCAATAAATACCAGCTGGAGTGGGACTGAGCCCCACTCACTCACCAGGAAAGAGCCAAGTCAATCCAGGCCTCTATTAATACCAGCTGGAATGGTACTGAGCCCCACTTACTCACCAGGAAAGAGCCAATTCAATCCAGGCCTCTATTAATACCAGCTGGAGTGGTACTCAGCCCCACTCACTCACCAGGATGGAGACAATTCAATCCAGACCTCTATGAGTACAAGCTGGTGTGGTACTGAGCCCCACTCACTCACCAGGAAAGAGCCAATTCAATCCAGACCTCTATTAATACCAGCTGGAGTGGTACTGAGTCCCACTCACACACCAGGAAAGAGCCAATTCAATCCAGACCTCTAATAATACCAGCTGGAGTGGTACTGAGCCCCACTCACTCACCAGGATGGAGCCAATTCAATCCAGACCTCTATTAATACCAGCTGGAGTGATACTGAGACCCACTCACTCACCAGGATGGAACCAATTCAATCCAGACCTCTATTAATACCAGCTGGAGTGATACTGAGCCCCACTCACTCACCAGGATGGAACCAATTCAATCCAGACCTCTATTAATACCAGCTGGAGTGGTACTGAGCCCCACTCACTCACCAGGAAGGAGCCAATTCAATCCAGACCTCTATTAATACCAGCTGGAGTGGTACTGAGCCCCAGTCAAACACCAGGATGGAGCCAATTCAATCCAGTCTATTAATAACAGCTGGAGTGGTACTGAGTCCCACTCACTCACCAGGATGGAGCCAATTCAATCCAGACCTCTATTAATACCAGCTGGAGTGGTACTGAGCCCCACTCACTCACCGGGAAAGAGACAATTCAATCCAGACCTCTATGAGTACAAGCTGGTGTGGTACTGAGTCCCACTCAAACACCAGGAAAGCGCCAAATCAATGCAGACCTCTATTAATACCAGCTGGAGTGGCACTGATCCCCACTCACACACCAGGAAGGAGCCAATTCAAACCAATCCTCTTTTGATACCAGCTGGAGTGGAACTGAGTCCCACTCACACACCAGGAAAGAGTCAATTCAAACCAGGCTTCTATTAATACCAGCTGGAGAGGTACTGAGTCCCACTCACATACCAGGAAAGAGTCAATTCAATCCAGATCTCTATTAATACCAGCTGGAGTGGTACTGCGTCCCATTCACACACCAGGAAAGAGTCAATTCAAACCAGGCCTCTATTAATACCAGCTGGAGTGGACCTGAGTCCCACTCACACACCAGGAAAGAGCCAATTCAATCCAGACCTCTTAATACCAGCTGGAGTGGTACTGAGCCCCTCTCACTCACCAGGAAGGAGCCAATTCAATCTAGACCTCTTAATACCAGCTGGGGTGGGACTGAGCCCCATTCAATCACCAGGAAGGAGCCAATTCAATCCAGACCTCTATTAACACAAGCTGGAGTGGTACTGAGCCCCAGTCACTCACCAGGAATGAGCCAATTCAATCCAGACCTCTGCGAGTACAAGCTGGTGTGGTACGGAGTCCCACTCAAACACCAGGAAAGAGCCAAATCAATCCAGACCTCTATTAATACCAGCTGGAGTGGTACTGAGTCCCACTCACACACCAGGAAAGAGGCAATTCAATCCACACCTCGAAAAATACCAGCTGGAGTGGGACTGAGTCCCACTCACACACCAGGTAAGAGGCAATTCTGTTCAGGCCTCTTTTGATACCAGCTGGAGTGGACCTGAGTCCCATTCACACACCAGGAAAGAGTCAATTCAAACCAGGCCTTTATTAATACCAGCTGGAGTGGACCTGAGTCCCATTCATACACCAGGAAAGGGTCAATTCAAACCAGGCCTCTATTAATACCAGCTGGAGTGGAACTGAGTCCCACTCACACACCAGGAAAGAGGCAAATCCAACCAGGTCTCTATTAATACCAGCTGGAGTGGAACTGAGCCCCACTCACACACCAGGAAAGAGTCAATTCAAACCAGGTCTCTATTAATACCAGCTGGAGTGTTACTGAGCCCCACTCACACACCAGGGAAGAGCCAATTCAATCCAGACGTCTATTAATACCAGCTGGAGTGGGACTGAGTCCCACTCAATCACCAGGAAAGAGTCAATTCAATCCAGACCTCTTATAAACACCAGCTGGAGAGGTACTGAGCCCCACTCACACACCAGGAAAGAGCCAATTCAATCCAGCCCTCTATAAATACCAGCTGGAGTGGTACTGAGTCCCACTCACACATCAGGGAAGAGGCAATTCAATCCAGACCTCTATTAATACCAGCTGGAGTGTTACTGAGTCCCACTCACACACCAGGGAAGAGCCAATTCAATCCAGACCTCTATTAATACCAGCTGGAGTGGTACTGAGTCCCACTCAAACACCAGGAAAGAGCCAAATCAATCCAGACCTCTATTTATACCAGCTGGAGAGGTACTGAGTCCCACTCACAGACAAGGAAAGAGTCAATTCAAAGCAGGGTTCTATTAATACCAGCTGGAGTGGAACTGAGACCCACTCACATACCAGGAAAGAGTCAATTCAATCCAGTACTCTATTAATACCAGCTGGAGTGGACCTGGGTCCCATTCACACACCAGGAAAGAGTCAATTCAAACCAGGCCTCTATTAATACCAGCTGGAGTGGAACTGAGTCCCACACACACACCAGGAAAGAGTCAATTCAATCCAGACCTCTTAATACCAGCTGGAGTGGGACTGAGCCCCACTTAATCACCAGGAAAGAGCCAATTCAATCCAGACCTCTATTAATACCAGCTGGAGTGGTACTGAGTCCCACTCACACACCAGGAAAGAGCCAATTCAATCCAGACCTCTATTAATACCAGCTGGAGTGGTACTGAGACCCACTCACACACCAGGAAAGAGCCAATTCAATCCAGACCTCTATTAATACCAGCTGGAGTGGTACTGAGTCCCACTCACTCACCAGGAAAGAGTCAATTCAATCCAGGCCTCTATTAATACCAGCTGGAGTGGTACTGAGCCCCACTCACTCACCAGGAAAGAGCCAATTCAATCCAGACCTCTATGAGTACAAGCTGGTGTGGTACTGAGCCACACTCACTCACCAGGATGGAGCCAATTCAATCCAGACCTCTATTAATACCAGCTGGAGTGGTACTGAGCCCCACTCACACACCAGGAAAGAGCCAATTCAATCCAGACCTCTATTAATACCAGCTGGAGTGGTACCGAGCCCCACTCACACACCAGGAAAGAGCTAATTCAATCCAGACCTCTATTAATACCAGCTGGAGTGGTACTGAGTCCCACTCACTCACCAGGAAAGAGGCAATTCAATCCAGGCCTCAATTAATACCAGCTGGAGTGGTACTGAGCCCCACTCACTCACCAGAAAAGAGCCAATTCAAAACAGACCTCTACGAGTACAAGCTGTTGTGGTACTGAGTCCCATTCACACACCAGCTAAGAGGCAATTCAATCCCGGTCTCAATGAATACCAGCTGGAGTGGTACTGAGTCCCACTCACACACCAGGAAAGAGCCAAATCAATCCAGACATCTATTAATACCAGCTGGAGTGGTACTGAGTCCGGCTCACACACCAGGAAAGAGCCAATTAAATCCAGACCTCTATTAATACCAGCTGGAGTGTTACCGAGTCCCACTCACACACCAGGAAAGAGGCAATTCAATCCAGACCTCTATTCATACCAGCTGGAGTGTTACCGAGTCCCACTCACACACCAGGAAAGAGGCAATTCAATCCAGGCCTCTATTAATACCAGCTGGAGTGGGACTGAGTCCCACTCACACACCAGGAAAGAGGCAATTCAATCCAGACCTCTATTCATCCCAGCTGGAGTGTTACCGAGTCCCACTCACACACCAGGAAAGAGGCAATTCAATCCAGGCCTCTATTAATACCAGCTGCAGTGGTACTGAGTCCCACTCACACACCAGGAAAGAGCCAATTCAATCCAGACCTCGATTCATACCAGCTGAAGTGGTACTGAGCCCCACTCACACACCAGGAAAGAGCCAATTCAATCCAGGCCTCTATAAATACCAGCTGAAGTGGTACTGAGCCCCATTCACACAGCAGGATTGAGGCAATTCAATCCACACCTCGATAAATACCAGCTGGAGTGGGACTGAGCCCCACTCACACAGCAGGAAAGAGCCAATTCAATCCCGACATCTTAATGCCAGCTAGAGTGGGACTGAGTCCAACTCAATCACCAGTAAGGAGGCAATTCAATCCAGACCTCTATTAACACCAGCTGGAGTGGTACTGAGTCCCACTCACACACCAGGAAAGAGGCAATTCAATCCACACCTCTATTAATACCAGCTGGAGTGGTACTGAGTCCCACTCACACACCAGGAAAGAGGCAATTCAATCCACACCTCTATTAATACCAGCTGGAGTGGTTCTGAGCCCCACTCACACAACAGGGAAGAGCCAATTCAATCCAGGCATCTATTAATACCAGCTGGAGTGGTTCTGAGCCCCAGTCACACACCAGGAAAGATCCAAGTCAATCCAGTCCTCTATTAATACCAGCTGGAGAGGTACTGAGTCCCACTCACACACGCAGAAAGAGTCAATTCAAACCAGGTCTCTATTAACACCAGCTGGAGTGGGACTGAGCCCCACTCAATCACCAGGAATGAGCCAATTAAATCCAGACCTCTATTAATACCAGCTGGAGTGTTACCGAGTCCCACTCACACACCAGGAAAGAGGCAATTCAATCCAGACCTCTATTCATACCAGCTGGAGTGTTTTTAGTCCCACTCACACACCAGGAAAGAGGCAATTCAATCCAGGCCTCTATTAATACCAGCTGGAGTGGGACTGAGTCCCACTCACTCACCAGGAAAGAGCCAATTCAATCCAGACCTCTATTAACACCAGCTGGAGTGGTACTGAGCCCCACTCACACACCAGGAAAGAGGCAATTCAATCCACACCTCTATTAATACCAACTGTAGTGGGACTGAGTCCCACTCAAACACCAGGAATGAGGCAATTCAATCCACACCTCTATTAATACCAACTGGAGTGGTTCTGAGCCCCACTCACAGAGCAGGGAAGAGCCAATTCAATCCACACCTCTATTAATACCAGCTGGAGTGGTTCTGAGCCCCAGTCACGCACCAGGAAAGAGTCAGGTAAATCCAGGCCTCTATTCATACCAGCTGGAGTGGAACTGAGTCCCCCACACACACCAGGAAAGATCCAAGTCAATCCAGTCCTCTAATAATACCAGCTGGAGAGGTACTGAGTCGCACTCACACACTCGGAAAGAGTCAATTCAAACCAGGTCTCTATTAATACCAGCTGGAGTGGAACTGAGTCCGACTCACACACCAGGAAAGAGCCAATAAAATCCAGACATCTATTAATACCAGCTGGAGTGGAAATGAGTCCCACTCACACACCAGGGAAGAGCCAATTCAAGCCAGGCCTCTATTAATAACAGCTGGCGCGTACGGAGCCCCACTCACACACCAGGAAAGAGCCAATCCAATCCAGACCTCTTAATACCAGCTGGAGTGGGACTGAGCCCCACTCAATCACCAGGAAGCAGCCAATTCAATCCAGACATCTATTAACACCAGCTGGAGTGGTACTGAGTCCCACTCACTCACCAGTAAAGAGGCAATTCAATCCACACCTCGATAAATACCAGCTGGAGTGGGACTGAGTCCCACTCACACACCAGGAAAGAGGCAATTCAATCCACACCTCTATTAATACCAGCTGGAATGGTTGTGAGCCCCACTCACACACCAGGAAGAGCCAATTCAATCCAGACCTCTATTAATACCAGCTGGAGTGGTACTGAGCCCCAGTCACACACCAGGAAAGAGCCAATTCAATCCAGACCTCTACTAATACCAGCTGGAGTGGGACTGAGCCCCACTCACTCACCAGGATGGAGGCAATTCAATCCAGACCTCTATTGATAACAGCTAGAGTGGTACTGAGTCCCACTCACACACCAGGAAAGAGCCAATTCAATCCAGGCCTCTATAAATACCAGCTGAAGTGGTACTGAGTCCCACTCACACACGCGGAAAGAGTCAATTCAAACCAGGTCTCTATTAACACCAGCTGGAGTGGGACTGAGCCCCACTCAATCACCAGGAAGGAGCCAATTAAATCCAGACCTCTATTAATACCAGCTGGAGTGTTACCGAGTCCCACTCACACACCAGGAAAGAGGCAATTCAATCCAGACCTCTATTCATACCATTTGGAGTGTTTTTAGTCCCACTCACACACCAGGAAAGAGGCAATTCAATCCAGGCCTCTATTAATACCAGCTGGAGTGGGACTGAGTCCCACTCACACACCAGGAAAGAGCAATTAAATCCATGTCTCTATTAATGCCAGCTGAAGTGGTAGTGAGCCCCACTCACACACCAGGAAAGAGCCAATTCAATCCAGGCCTCTATAAATACCAGCTGAAGTGGTACTGAGCCCCACTCACACACCAGGATTGAGGCAATTCAATCCACACCTCGATAAATACCAGCTGGAGTGGGACTGTGCCCCACTCATACACCAGGAAAGAGCCAATTCAATCCAGACATCTTAATGCCAGCTGGAGTGGGACTGAGCCCCACTCAATCACCAGGAAAGAGCCAATTCAATCCAGACCTCTATTAACACCAGCTGGAGTGGTACTGAGTCCCACTCAAACACCAGGAAAGAGGCAATTCAATCCACAACTCTATTAATACCAACTGGAGTGGTTCTGAGCCCCACTCACACACCAGGAAAGAGCCAATTCAATCCATACCTCTATTAATACCAGCTGGAGTGGGACTGAGTCCCACTCACTCACCAGGAAAGAGCCAATTCAATCCAGACCTCTATTAACACCAGCTGGAGTGGTACTGAGTCCCATTCAAACACCAGGAAAGAGGCAATTCAATCCAGACCTCTATTCATACCAACTGGAGTGGTTCTGAGCCCCACTCACACAACAGGGAAGAGCCAATTCAATCCACACCTCTATTAATACCAGCTGGAGTGGTACTGAGTCCCAGTCACGCACCAGGAAAGAGCCAGGTAAATCCAGGCCTCTATTCATAACAGCTGGAGTGGAACTGAGTCCCCCACACACACCAGGAAAGATCCAAGTCAATCCAGTCCTCTATTAATACCAGCTGGAGAGGTACTGAGTCCCACTCACACACTCGGAAAGAGTCAATTCAAACCAGGTCTCTATTAATACCAGCTGGAGTGGTACTGAGTCCGACTCACACACCAGGAAAGAGCCAATAAAATCCAGACATCTATTAATACCAGCTGGAGTGGAACTGAGTCCCACTCACACACCAGGGAAGAGCCAATTCAATCCAGGCCTCTATTAATACCAGCTGGCGCGTACGGAGCCCCACTCACTCACCAGGAAAGAGCCAATTCAATCCAGACATCTTAATGCCAGCTGGAGTGGTACTGAGTCCCACTCACTCACCAGTAAAGAGGCAATTCAATCCACACCTCGATAAATACCAGCTGGAGTGGGACTGAGTCCCACTCACACACCAGGAAAGAGGCAATTCAATCCACACCTCTATTAATACCAGCTGGAGTGGTTGTGAGCCCCACTCATTCACCAGGAAGGAGCAAATTCAAACCAGGTCTCTATTAACACCAGCTGGAGTGGTACTGAGTCCCACTCACTCACCAGTAAAGAGGCAATTCAATCCACACCTCGATAATACCAGCTGGCGTGGTACTGAGTCCCACTCACACACCAGGAAGAGCAAATTCAATCCATACCACTATTAATACCAGCTGGAGTGGTACTGAGCCCCACTCACTCACCAGGATGGAGGCAAATCAATCCAGACCTCTATTGATAACAGCTAGAGTGGTACCGAGACCCACTGACACACCAGGAAAGAGCCAATTCAATCCAGGCCTCTATAAATACCAGCTGAAGTGGTACTGAGTCCCACTCACACACAGGAAAGAGCCATTTCAATCCAGGCCTCGATTAATACCAGCTGGAGTGGTACGGAGCCCCAGTAACGCACCAGGAAAGAGCCAAATCAATCCAGACCTCTATTAATACCAGCTGGAGAGGTACTGATCCCCACTCACACACCAGGAAAGAGTCAATTCAATCCAGACCTCTCTTAACACCAGCTGGAGTGGTACTGAGTCCCACGCACACACCAGGAAAGAGCCAATTCAATCCAGACATCTTAATGCCAGCTGGAGTGGTACTGAGCCCCACTCACACACCAGGGAAGAGCCAATTCAATCCATAGCTCTATTGATACCAGCTGGAGTGGTACTGAGCCCCACTCACACACCAGGAAAGAGTCAATTCAATCCAGACCTCTCTTAACACCAGCTGGAGTGGTACTGAGTCCCACTCACACACCAGGAAAGAGCCAATTCAATCCAGACATCTTAATGCCAGCTGGAGTGGTACTGAGCCCCACTCACACACCAGGGAAGAGCCAATTCAATCCAGACCTCTATTAATACCAGCTGGAGTGGGACTGAGTCCCACTCACTCACCAGGAAAGAGTCAATTCAATCCAGGCATCTATTAATACCAACTGGAGTGGTTCTGAGCCCCAGTGACGCACCAGGAAAGAGCCAAGTCAATCCAGGCCTCTATTCATACCAGCTGGAGTGGAACTGAGTCCCACTCACACACCAGGAATGAGCCAAGTCAATCCAGGCCTCTATTCATACCAGCTGGAGTGGACCTGAGTCCCACTCACACACTAGGAAAGAGTCATTTCAAACCAGGTCTCTAGTAACACCAGCTGGAGTGGTACTGAGTCCCACTCACTCACCAGTAAAGAGGCAATTCAATCCACACCTCGATAAATACCACCTGGAGTGGGACTGAGTCCCACTCACACACCAGGAAAGATTGAATTCAATCCAGACCTCTATTAATACCAGCTGGAGTGGGACTGAGTCCCACTCACACAACAGGAAAGAGGCAATTCAATCCCGACCTCTATTAATAGCAGCTGGAGTGGTACTGAGCCCCACTCACACAACAGGAAAGAGGCAATTCAATCCACACCTCTATTAACACCAGCTGGAGTGGTACTGAGCCCCACTCACACACCCGGAAAGAGCCAATTCAATCCAGACCTCTACTAATACCAGCTGGAGTGGTACTGAGCCCCACTCACTCACCAGGATGGAGGCAATTCAACCCAGACCTCTATTAATAGCAGCTGGAGTGGTCCTGAGTCCCACTCACACACCAGGATTGAGGCAATTCAATCCACACCTCGATAAATACCAGCTGGAGTGGTACTGAGCACCACTCACACACCAGGAAAGAGCCAATTCAATCCAGGCCTCTATTAATACCAGCTGGAGTGGTACAGATCGCCACTCACACACCAGGAAGGAGCCAAGTCAATCCAGGCCTCTATAAATACCAGCTGAAGTGGTACTGAGTCCCACTCACACACAGGAAAGAGCCATTTCAATCCAGGCCTCGATTAATACCAGCTGGAGTGGTACAGATCCCCACTCACACACCAGGAAGGAGCCAAGTCAATCCAGGCCTCTATAAATACCAGCTGAAGTGGTACTGAGTCCCACTCACACACAGGAAAGAGCCATTTCAATCCAGGCCTCGATTAATACCAGCTGGAGTGGTACGGAGCCCCAGTCACGCACCAGGAAAGAGCCAAATCAATCCAGACCTCTATTAATACCAGCTGGAGAGGTACTGATCCCCACTCACACACCAGGAAAGAGTCAATTCAATCCAGACATCTCTTAACACCAGCTGGAGTGGTACTGAGTCCCACTCACACCAGGAAAGAGGCAAATGAATCCAGGATTCTATCAATACCAGCTGGAGAGGTACTGAGTCCCACTCACACACCAGGAAAGAGCCAATTCAATCCAGACGTCTATTAATACCAGCTGGAGAGGTACTGAGTCCCACTCACACACCAGGAAAGAGCCAATTCAATCCAGGCCTCTATCAATACCAGCTGGAGAGGTACTGAGTCCCACTCACACACCAGGAAAGAGCCAATTCAATCCAGACGTCTATTAATACCAGCTGGAGTGGTACTGAGTCCCACTCACACCAGGAAAGAGGCAAATCAATCCAGGATTCTATCAATACCAGCTGGAGAGGTACTGAGTCCCACTCACACACCAGGAAAGAGCCAATTAAATCCAGACCTCTATTAATACCAGCTGTAGTGGGACTGAGCCCCAGTCACGCACCAGGAAAGAGCCAAGTCAATCCAGGCCTCTATTCATACCAGCTGGAGTGGAACTGAGTCCCCCACACACACCAGGAAAGATCCAATTCAATCCAGTCCTCTATTAATACCAGCTGGAGAGGTACTGAGTCCCACTCACACACTCGGAAAGAGTCAATTCAAACCAGGTCTCTATTAATACCAGCTGGAGTGGAACTGAGTCCGACTCACACACCAGGAAAGAGCCAATAAAATCCAGACATCTATTAATACCAGCTGGAGTGGAACTGAGTCCCACTCACACACCAGGGAAGAGCCAATTCAATCCAGGCCTCTATTAATACCAGCTGGCGCGTACGGAGCCCCACTCACACACCAGGAAAGAGCCAATCCAATCCAGACCTCTTAATACCAGCTGGAGTGGGACTGAGCCCCACTCAATCACCATGAAGCAGCCAATTCAATCCAGACATCTATTAACACCAGCTGGAGTGGTACTGAGTCCCACTCACTCACCAGTAAAGAGGCAATTCAATCCACAGGTCGATAAATACCAGCTGGAGTGGGACTGAGTCCCACTCACACACCAGGAAAGAGGCAATTCAATCCACACCTCTATTAATACCAGCTGGAGTGGTTCTGAGCCCCACTCACACACCAGGGAAGAGCCAATTCAATCCATAGCTCTATTAATACCAGCTGGAGTGGGACTGAGTCCCACTCACTCACCAGGAAAGAGTCTATTCAATCCAGGCATCTATTAATACCAGCTGGAGAGGTACTGAGTCCCACTCACACACCAGGAAAGAGCCAAGTCAATCTAGAACTCTATTAATACCAGCTGGAGTGGTACTGAGTCCCACTCACTCACCAGTAAAGAGGCAATTCAATCCACACCTCGATAAATACCAGCTGGAGTGGTACTGAGCCCCACTCACACAACAGGAAAGAGGCAATTCAATCCACACCTCTATTAATACCAGCTGGAGTGGTACTGAGCCCCACTCACACACCCGGAAAGAGCCAATTCAATCCAGACCTCTACTAATACCAGCTGGAGTGGTACTGAGCCCCACTCACTCACCAGAAAAGAGCCAATTCAATCCAGGCCTCTATCAATACCAGCTGGAGAGGTACTGAGTCCCACTCACACACCAGGAAAGAGCCAATTCAATCCAGACGTCTATTAATACCAGCTGGAATGGTACTGAGTCCCACTCACACCAGGAAAGAGGCAAATCAATCCAGGATTCTATCAATACCAGCTGGAGAGGTACTGAGTCCCTCTCACACACCAGGAAAGAGCCAATTCAATCCAGACGTCTATTAATACCAGCTGGAGTGGTACTGAGTCCCACTCACACCAGGAAAGAGGCAAATCAATCCAGGATTCTATCAATACCAGCTGGAGAGGTACTGAGTCCCACTCACACACCAGGAAAGAGCCAATTAAATCCAGACCTCTATTAATACCAGCTGTAGTGGGACTGAGCCCCAGTCACGCACCAGGAAAGAGCCAAGTCAATCCAGGCCTCTATTCATACCAGCTGGAGTGGAACTGAGTCCCCCACACACACCAGGAAAGATCCAAGTCAATCCAGTCCTCTATTAATACCAGCTGGAGAGGTACTGAGTCCCACTCACACACTCGGAAAGAGTCAATTCAAACCAGGTCTCTATTAATACCAGCTGGAGTGGAACTGAGTCCGACTCACACACCAGGAAAGAGCCAATAAAATCCAGACATCTATTAATACCAGCTGGAGTGGAACTGAGTCCCACTCACACACCAGGGAAGAGCCAATTCAATCCAGGCCTCTATTAATACCAGCTGGCGCGTACGGAGCCCCACTCACACACCAGGAAAGAGCCAATCCAATCCAGACCTCTTAATACCAGCTGGAGTGGGACTGAGCCCCACTCAATCACCAGGAAGCAGCCAATTCAATCCAGACATCTATTAACACCAGCTGGAGTGGTACTGAGTCCCACTCACTCACCAGTAAAGAGGCAATTCAATCCACAGGTCGATAAATACCAGCTGGAGTGGGACTGAGTCCCACTCACACACCAGGAAAGAGGCAATTCAATCCACACCTCTATTAATACCAGCTGGAGTGGTTCTGAGCCCCACTCACACACCAGGGAAGAGCCAATTCAATCCATAGCTCTATTAATACCAGCTGGAGTGGGACTGAGTCCCACTCACTCACCAGGAAAGAGTCTATTCAATCCAGGCATCTATTAATACCAGCTGGAGAGGTACTGAGTCCCACTCACACACCAGGAAAGAGCCAAGTCAATCTAGAACTCTATTAATACCAGCTGGAGTGGTACTGAGTCCCACTCACTCACCAGTAAAGAGGCAATTCAATCCACACCTCGATAAATACCAGCTGGAGTGGTACTGAGCCCCACTCACACAACAGGAAAGAGGCAATTCAATCCACACCTCTATTAATACCAGCTGGAGTGGTACTGAGCCCCACTCACACACCCGGAAAGAGCCAATTCAATCCAGACCTCTACTAATACCAGCTGGAGTGGTACTGAGCCCCACTCACTCACCAGAAAAGAGCCAATTCAATCCAGGCCTCTATCAATACCAGCTGGAGAGGTACTGAGTCCCACTCACACACCAGGAAAGAGCCAATTCAATCCAGACGTCTGTTAATACCAGCTGGAGTGGTACTGAGTCCCACTCACACCAGGAAAGAGGCAAATCAATCCAGGATTCTATCAATACCAGCTGGAGAGGTACTGAGTCCCTCTCACACACCAGGAAAGAGCCAATTAAATCCAGACCTCTATTAATACCAGCTGGAGAGGTACTGAGTCCCACTCACACATCAGGAAAGAGCCAATTCAATCCACACCTCTATTAATACCAGCTGTAGTGGGACTGAGCCCCAGTCACGCACCAGGAAAGAGCCAAGTCAATCCAAGCCTCTATTCATACCAGCTGGAGTGGAACTGAGTCCCGCACACACTCCAGGAAAGATCCAAGTCAATCCAGTCCTCTATTAATACCAGCTGGAGAGGTACTGAGTCCCACTCACACACTCGGAAAGAGTCAATTCAAACCAGGTCTCTATTAATACCAGCTGGAGTGGAACTGAGTCCGACTCACACACCAGGAAAGAGCCAATAAAATCCAGACATCTATTAATACCAGCTGGAGTGGAACTGAGTCCCACTCACACACCAGGGAAGAGCCAATTCAATCCAGGCCTCTATTAATACCAGCTGGCGCGTACGGAGCCCCACTCACACACCAGGAAAGAGCCAATCCAATCCAGACCTCTTAATACCAGCTGGAGTGGGACTGAGCCCCACTCAATCACCAGGAAGCAGCCAATTCAATCCAGACATCTATTAACACCAGCTGGTGTGGTACCGAGTCCCACTCACTCACCAGTAAAGAGGCAATTCAATCCACAGGTCGATAAATACCAGCTGGAGTGGGACTGAGCCCCACTCACTCACCAGGAAGGAGCCAATTCAAACCAGACCTCTATTAATACCAGCTGGAGTGGTACTGAGCCCCACTCACACACCAGGAAAGAGCCAATTCAATCCAGACCTCTACTAATACCAGCTGGAGTGGGACTGAGTCCCACTCACTCACCAGGAAAGAGCCAATTCAATCCAGGCCTCGATAAATACCAGCTGAAGTGGTACTGAGCCCCACTCACTCACCAGGAAAGAGCCAATTCAATCCAGACCTCTATGAACACCAGCTGGAGTGGTACTGAGTCCCACTCACACACCAGGAAAGACCCAATTCAATCCAGGCCTCTATAAATATCAGCTGAAGTGGTACTGAGCCCCACTCACTCACCAGGAAAGAGCCAATTCAATCCAGACCTCTATGAACACCAGCTGGAGTGGTACTGAGTCCCACTCACACACCAGGAAAGACCCAATTCAATCCAGGCCTCTATAAATACCAGCTGAAGTGGTACTGAGCCCCACTCACACACCAGGAAAGACCCACTTCAATCCAGACCTCTATTAATACCAGCTGGAGTGGTACCGAGACCCACTGACACACCAGGAAAGAGCCAATTCAATCCAGGCCTCTATAAATACCAGCTGAAGTGGTACTGAGTCCCACTCACACACAGGAAAGAGCCATTTCAATCCAGGCCTCGATTAATACCAGCTGGAGTGGTACGGAGCCCCAGTCACGCACCAGGAAAGAGCCAAATCAATCCAGACCTCTATTAATACCAGCTGGAGAGGTACTGATCCCCACTCACACACCAGGAAAGAGTCAATTCAATCCAGACCTCTCTTAACACCAGCTGGAGTGGTACTGAGTCCCACTCACACACCAGGAAAGAGCCAATTCAATCCAGACATCTTAATGCCAGCTGGAGTGGTACTGAGCCCCACGCACACACCAGGGAAGAGCCAATTCAATCCATAGCTCTATTAATACCAGCTGGAGTGGTACTGAGCCCCACTCACACACCAGGGAAGAGCCAATTCAATCCAGACCTCTATTAATACCAGCTGGAGTGGGACTGAGTCCCACTCACTCACCAGGAAAGAGTCAATTCAATCCAGGCATCTATTAATACCAACTGGAGTGGTTCTGAGCCCCAGTCACGCACCAGGAAAGAGCCAAGTCAATCCAGGCCTCTATTCATACCAGCTGGAGTGGAACTGAGTCCCACTCACACACCAGGAATGAGCCAAGTCAATCCAGGCCTCTATTCATACCAGCTGGAGTGGAACTGAGTCCCACTCACACACCAGGAATGAGCCAATTCAATCCAGACCTCTATTAATACCAGCTGGAGTGGACCTGAGTCCCACTCACACACTAGGAAAGAGTCAATTCAAACCAGGTCTCTAGTAACACCAGCTGGAGTGGTACTGAGTCCCACTCACTCACCAGTAAAGAGGCAATTCAATCCACACCTCGATAAAAACCAGCTGGAGTGGGTCTGAGTCCCACTCACTCACCAGGAAAGAGTCAATTCAATCCAGACCTCTATCAATACCAGCTGGAGAGGTACTGAGTCCCACTCACACACCAGGAAAGAGCCAATTAAATCCAGACCTCTATTAATACCAGCTGTAGTGGGACTGAGCCCCAGTTACGCACCAGGAAACAGCCAAGTCAATCCAGGCCTCTATTCATACCAGCTGGAGTGGAACTGAGTCCCGCATACACACCAGGAAAGATCCAAGTCAATCCAGTCCTCTATTAATACCAGCTGGAGAGGTACTGAGTCCCACTCACACACTCGGAAAGAGTCAATTCAAACCAGGTCTCTATTAATACCAGCTGGAGTGGAACTGAGTCCGACTCACACACCAGGAAAGAGCCAATAAAATCCAGACATCTATTAATACCAGCTGGAGTGGAACTGAGTCCCACTCACACACCAGGGAAGAGCCAATTCAATCCAGGCCTCTATTAATACCAGCTGGAGTGGGACTGAGTCCCACTCACTCACCAGGAAAGAGCCAATTCAATCCAGGCCTCTATAAATACCAGCTGAAGTGGTACTGAGCCCCACTCACTCACCAGGAAAGAGCCAATTCAATCCAGACCTCTATGAACACCAGCTGGAGTGGTACTGAGTCCCACTCACACACCAGGAAAGACCCAATTCAATCAGGCCTCTATAAATACCAGCTGAAGTGGTACTGAGCCCCACTCACTCACCAGGAAAGAGCCAATTCAATCCAGACCTCTATGAACACCAGCTGGAGTGGTACTGAGTCCCACTCACACACCAGGAAATACCCAATTCAAGCCAGGCCTCTATAAATACCAGCTGAAGTGGTACTGAGCCCCACTCACACACCAGGAAAGACCCAATTCAATCCAGACCTCTATTAATACCAGCCTGAGTGGTACCGAGACCCACTGACACACCAGGAAAGAGCCAATTCAATCCAGGCCTCTATAAATACCAGCTGAAGTGGTACTGAGTCCCACTCACACACAGGAAAGAGCCATTTCAATCCAGGCCTCGATTAATACCAGCTGGAGTGGTACGGAGCCCCAGTCACGCACCAGGAAAGAGCCAAATCAATCCAGACCTCTATTAATACCAGCTGGAGAGGTACTGATCCCCACTCACACACCAGGAAAGAGTCAATTCAATCCAGACCTCTCTTAACACCAGCTGGAGTGGTACTGAGTCCCACTCACACACCAGGAAAGAGCCAATTCAATCCAGACATCTTAATGCCAGCTGGAGTGGTACTGAGCCCCACTCACACACCAGGGAAGAGCCAATTCAATCCATAGCTCTATTAATACCAGCTGGAGTGGTACTGAGCCCCACTCACACACCAGGGAAGAGCCAATTCAATCCAGACCTCTATTAATACCAGCTGGAGTGGGACTGAGTCCCACTCACTCACCAGGAAAGAGTCAATTCAATCCAGGCATCTATTAATACCAACTGGAGTGGTTCTGAGCCCCAGTCACGCACCAGGAAAGAGCCAAATCAATCCAGGCCTCTATTCATACCAGCTGGAGTGGAACTGAGTCCCACTCACACACCAGGAATGAGCCAATTCAATCCAGACCTCTATTAATACCAGCTGGAGTGGACCTGAGTCCCACTCACACACCAGGAAAGAGTCAATTCAAACCAGGTCTCTAGTAACACCAGCTGGAGTGGTACTGAGTCCCACTCACTCACCAGTAAAGAGGCAATTCAATCCACACCTCGATAAATACCCGCTGGAGTGGGACTGAGTCCCACTCACTCACCAGGAAAGAGTCAATTCAATCCAGACCTCTATTAATACCAGCTGCAGTGGGACTGAGTCCCACTCACACAACAGGAAAGAGGCAATTCAATCCCGACCTCTATTAATAGCAGCTGGAGTGGTACTGAGCCCCACTCACACACCAGGAAAGAGCCAATTCAATCCAGACATCTTAACGCCAGCTGGAGTGGTACTGAGTCCCACTCACACACCAGGAAAGAGCCAATTCAATCCAGACATCTTAATGCCAGCTGGAGTGGTACTGAGCCCCACTTACACACCAGGGAAGAGCCAATTCAATCCATAGCTCTATTAATACCAGCTGGAGTGGTACTGAGCCCCACTCACACACCAGGGAAGAGCCAATTCAATCCAGACCTCTATTAATACCAGCTGGAGTGGGACTGAGTCCCACTCACTCACCAGGAAAGAGTCAATTCAATCCAGGCATCTATTAATACCAACTGGAGTGGTTCTGAGCCCCAGTCACGCACCAGGAAAGAGCCAAGTCAATCCAGGCCTCTATTCATACCAGCTGGAGTGGAACTGAGTCCCACTCACACACCAGGAATGAGCCAAGTCAATCCAGGCCTCTATTCATACCAGCTGGAGTGGAACTGAGTCCCGCTCACACACCAGGAATGAGCCAATTCAATCCAGACCTCTATTAATACCAGCTGGAGTGGACCTGAGTCCCACTCACACACTAGGAAAGAGTCAATTCAAACCAGGTCTCTAGTAACACCAGCTGGAGTGGTACTGAGTCCCACTCACTCACCAGTAAAGAGGCAATTCAATCCACACCTCGATAAATACCAGCTGGAGTGGGTCTGAGTCCCACTCACTCACCAGGAAAGAGTCAATTCAGTCCAGACCTCTATCAATACCAGCTGGAGAGGTACTGAGTCCCACTCACACACCAGGAAAGAGCCAATTAAATCCAGACCTCTATTAATACCAGCTGTAGTGGGACTGAGCCCCAGTCACGCACCAGGAAACAGCCAAGTCAATCCAGGCCTCTATTCATACCAGCTGGAGTGGAACTGAGTCCTGCATACACACCAGGAAAGATCCAAGTCAATCGAGTCCTCTATTAATACCAGCTGGAGAGGTACTGAGTCCCACTCACACACTCGGAAAGAGTCAATTCAAACCAGGTCTCTATTAATACCAGCTGGAGTGGAACTGAGTCCTACTCACACACCAGGAAAGAGCCAATAAAATCCAGACATCTATTAATACCAGCTGGAGTGGAACTGAGTCCCACTCACACACCAGGGAAGAGCCAATTCAATCCAGACCTCTATTAATACCAGCTGGAGTGGACCTGAGTCCCACTCACACACTAGGAAAGAGTCAATTCAAACCAGGTCTCTAGTAACACCAGCTGGAGTGGTACTGAGTCCCACTCACTCACCAGTAAAGAGGCAATTCAATCCACACCTCGATAAATACCAGCTGGAGTGGGTCTGAGTCCCACTCACTCACCAGGAAAGAGTCAATTCAGTCCAGACCTCTATCAATACCAGCTGGAGAGGTACTGAGTCCCACTCACACACCAGGAAAGAGCCAATTAAATCCAGACCTCTATTAATACCAGCTGTAGTGGGACTGAGCCCCAGTCACGCACCAGGAAACAGCCAAGTCAATCCAGGCCTCTATTCATACCAGCTGGAGTGGAACTGAGTCCTGCATACACACCAGGAAAGATCCAAGTCAATCGAGTCCTCTATTAATACCAGCTGGAGAGGTACTGAGTCCCACTCACACACTCGGAAAGAGTCAATTCAAACCAGGTCTCTATTAATACCAGCTGGAGTGGAACTGAGTCCGACTCACACACCAGGAAAGAGCCAATAAAATCCAGACATCTATTAATACCAGCTGGAGTGGAACTGAGTCCCACTCACACACCAGGGAAGAGCCAATTCAATCCAGGCCTCTATTAATACCAGCTGGCGCGTACGGAGCCCACTCACACACCAGGAAAGAGCCAATCCAATCCAGACCTCTTAATACCAGCTGGAGTGGGACTGAGCCCCACTCAATCACCAGGAAGCAGCCAATTCAATCCAGACATCTATTAACACCAGCTGGAGTGGTACTGAGTCCCACTCACTCACCAGTAAAGAGGCAATTCAATCCACAGGTCGATAAATACCAGCTGGAGTGGGACTGAGCCCCACTCACTCACCAGGAAGGAGCCAATTCAAACCAGACCTCTATTAATACCAGCTGGAGTGGTACTGAGCCCCACTCACACACCAGGAAAGAGCCAATTCAATCCAGACCTCTACTAATACCAGCTGGAGTGGGACTGAGTCCCACTCACTCACCAGGAAAGAGCCAATTCAATCCAGGCCTCTATAAATACCAGCTGAAGTGGTACTGAGCCCCACTCACTCACCAGGAAAGAGCCAATTCAATCCAGACCTCTATGAACACCAGCTGGAGTGGTACTGAGTCCCACTCACACACCAGGCAAGACCCAATTCAATCCAGGCCTCTATAAATACCAGCTGAAGTGGTACTGAGCCCCACTCACTCACCAGGAAAGAGCCAATTCTATCCAGACCTCTATGAACACCAGCTGGAGTGGTACTGAGTCCCACTCACACACCAGGAAATACCCAATTCAAGCCAGGCCTCTATAAATACCAGCTGAAGTGGTACTGAGCCCCACTCACACACCAGGAAAGACCCAATTCAATCCAGACCTCTATTAATACCAGCCTGAGTGGTACCGAGACCCACTGACACACCAGGAAAGAGCCAATTCAATCCAGGCCTCTATAAATACCAGCTGAAGTGGTACTGAGTCCCACTCACACACAGGAAAGAGCCATTTCAATCCAGGCCTCGATTAATACCAGCTGGAGTGGTACGGAGCCCCAGTCACGCACCAGGAAAGAGCCAAATCAATCCAGACCTCTATTAATACCAGCTGGAGAGGTACTGATCCCCACTCACACACCAGGAAAGAGTCAATTCAATCCAGACCTCTCTTAACACCAGCTGGAGTGGTACTGAGTCCCACTCACACACCAGGAAAGAGCCAATTCAATCCAGACATCTTAATGCCAGCTGGAGTGGTACTGAGCCCCACTCACTCACCAGGGAAGAGCCAATTCAATCCATAGCTCTATTAATACCAGCTGGAGTGGTACTGAGCCCCACTCACACACCAGGGAAGAGCCAATTCAATCCAGACCTCTATTAATACCAGCTGGAGTGGGACTGAGTCCCACTCACTCACCAGGAAAGAGTCAATTCAATCCAGGCATCTATTAATACCAACTGGAGTGGTTCTGAGCCCCAGTCACGCACCAGGAAAGAGCCAAATCAATCCAGGCCTCTATTCATACCAGCTGGAGTGGAACTGAGTCCCACTCACACACCAGGAATGAGCCAATTCAATCCAGACCTCTATTAATACCAGCTGGAGTGGACCTGAGTCCCACTCACACACTAGGAAAGAGTCAATTCAAACCAGGTCTCTAGTAACACCAGCTGGAGTGGTACTGAGTCCCACTCACTCACCAGTAAAGAGGCAATTCAATCCACACCTCGATAAATACCAGCTGGAGTGGGACTGAGTCCCACTCACTCACCAGGAAAGAGTCAATTCAATCCAGACCTCTATTAATACCAGCTGGAGTGGTACTGAGCCCCACTCACACAACAGGAAAGAGGCAATTCAATCCACACCTCTATTAACACCAGCTGGAGTGGTACTGAGCCCCACTCACACACCCGGAAAGAGCCAATTCAATCCAGACCTCTACTAATACCAGCTGGAGTGGTACTGAGCCCCACTCACTCACCAGGATGGACGCAATTCAACCCAGACCTCTATTAATAGCAGCTGGAGTGGTCCTGAGTCCCACTCACACACCAGGATGGAGGCAATTCAATCCACACCTCGATAAATACCAGCTGGAGTGGGACTGAGCATCACTCACACACCAGGAAAGAGCCAATTCAATCCAGGCCTCTATTAATACCAGCTGGAGTGGTACAGATCCCCACTCACACACCAGGAAGGAGCCAAGTCAATCCAGGCCTCTATAAATACCAGCTGAAGTGGTACTGAGTCCCACTCACACACAGGAAAGAGCCATTTCAATCCAGGCCTCGATTAATACCAGCTGGAGTGGTACGGAGCACCAGTCACGCACCAGGAAAGAGTCAATTCAATCCAGACCTCTCTTAACACCAGCTGGAGTGGTACTGAGTCCCACTCACACCAGGAAAGAGGCAAATCAATCCAGGATTCTATCAATACCAGCTGGAGAGGTACTGAGTCCCACTCACACTCCAGGAAAGAGCCAATTCAATCCAGACGTCTATTAATACAAGCTGGAGTGGTACTGAGTCCCACTCACACCAGGAAAGAGGCAAATGAATCCAGGATTCTATCAATACCAGCTGGAGAGGTACTGAGTCCCACTCACACACCAGGAAAGAGCCAATTCAATCCAGACGTCTATTAATACCAGCTGGAGAGGTACTGAGTCCCACTCACACACCAGGGAAGAGCCAATTCAATCCAGGCCTCTATCAATACCAGCTGGAGAGGTACTGAGTCCCACTCACACACCAGGAAAGAGCCAATTCAATCCAGACGTCTATTAATACCAGCTGGTGTGGTACTGAGTCCCACTCACACCAGGAAAGAGGCAAATCAATCCAGGATTCTATCAATACCAGCTGGAGAGGTACTGAGTCCCAATCACACACCAGGAAAGAGCCAATTAAATCCAGACCTCTATTAATACCAGCTGTAGTGGGACTGAGTCCCACTCACTCACCAGGAAAGACCCAATTCAATCCAGGCCTCTATAAATACCAGCTGAAGTGGTACTGAGCCCCACTTACACACCAGGAAAGAGCCAAGTCAATCCAGGCCTCTATTCATACCAGCTGGAGTGGAACTGAGTCCCCCACACACACCAGGAAAGATCCAAGTCAATAAAGTCCTCTATTAATACCAGCTGGAGAGGTACTGAGTCCCACTCACACACTCGGAAAGAGTCAATTCCAACCAGGTCTCTATTAATACCAGCTGGAGTGGAACTGAGTCCGACTCACACACCAGGAAAGAGCCAATAAAATCCAGACATCTATTAATACCAGCTGGAGTGGAACTGAGTCCCACTCACACACCAGGGAAGAGCCAATTCAATCCAGGCCTCTATTAATATCAGCTGGCGCGTACGGAGCCCCACTCACACACCAGGAAAGAGCCAATCCAATCCAGACCTCTTAATACCAGCTGGAGTGGGACTGAGCCCCACTCAATCACCAGGAAGCAGCCAATTCAATCCAGACATCTATTAACACCAGCTGGAGTGGTACTGAGTCCCACTCACTCACCAGTAAAGAGGCAATTCAATCCACAGGTCGATAAATACCAGCTGGAGTGGGACTGAGCCCCACTCACTCACCAGGAAGGAGCCAATTCAAACCAGACCTCTATTAATACCAGCTGGAGTGGTACTGAGCCCCACTCACACACCAGGAAAGAGCCAATTCAATCCAGACCTCTACTAATACCAGCTGGAGTGGGACTGAGTCCCACTCACTCACCAGGAAAGAGCCAATTCAATCCAGGCCTCTATAAATACCAGCTGAAGTGGTACTGAGCCCCACTCACTCACCAGGAAAGAGCCAATTCAATCCAGACCTCTATGAACACCAGCTGGAGTGGTACTGAGTCCCACTCACACACCAGGAAAGAGTCAATTCAATCCAGACATCTTAATGCCAGCTGGAGTGGGACTGAGCCCCACTCAATAACCAGGAAGGAGCCAATTCAATCCAGACCTCTATTAATACCAGCTGGAGTGGTACTGAGTCCCACTCACACACCAGGAAAGAGGCAATTCAATCCACACCTCTATTAATACCAGCTGGAGTGGTTCTGAGCCCCACTCACACACCAGGGAAGAGCCAATTCAATCCATAGCTCTATTAATACCAGCTGGAGTGGGACTGAGTCCCACTCACTCACCAGGAAAGAGTCTATTCAATCCAGGCATCTATTAATACCAGCTGGAGAGGTACTGAGTCCCACTCACACACCAGGAAAGAGCCAATTCAATCCAGAACTCTATTAATACCAGCTGGAGTGGTACTGAGTCCCACTCACTCACCAGTAAAGAGGCAATTCAATCCACACCTCGATAAATACCAGCTGGAGTGGTACTGAGCCCCACTCACACAACAGGAAAGAGGCAATTCAATCCACACCTCTATTAATACCAGCTGGAGTGGTACTGAGCCCCACTCACACACCCGGAAAGAGCCAATTCAATCCAGACTTCTACTAATACCAGCTGGAGTGGTACTGAGCCCCACTCACTCACCAGGAAAGAGCCAATTCAATCCAGGCCTCTATCAATACCAGCTGGAGAGGTACTGAGTCCCACTCACACACCAGGAAAGAGCCAATTCAATCCAGACGTCTATTAATACCAGCTGGAGTGGTACTGAGTCCCACTCACACCAGGAAAGAGGCAAATCAATCCAGGATTCTATCAATACCAGCTGGAGAGGTACTGAGTCCCTCTCACACACCAGGAAAGAGCCAATTAAATCCAGACCTCTATTAATACCAGCTGGAGAGGTACTGAGTCCCACTCACACACCAGGAAAGAGCCAATTCAATCCAGACCTCTATTAATACCAGCTGTAGTGGGACTGAGCCCCAGTCACGCACCAGGAAAGAGCCAAGTCAATCCAGGCCTCTATTCATACCAGCTGGAGTGGAACTGAGTCCCGCACACACACCAGGAAAGATCCAAGTCAATCCAGTCCTCTATTAATACCAGCTGGAGAGGTACTGAGTCCCACTCACACACTCGGAAAGAGTCAATTCAAACCAGGTCTCTATTAATACCAGCTGGAGTGGAACTGAGTCCGACTCACACACCAGGAAAGAGCCAATATAATCCAGACATCTATTAATACCAGCTGGAGTGGAACTGAGCCCCACTCACACACCAGGGAAGAGCCAATTCAATCCAGGCCTCTATTAATACCAGCTGGTGCGTACGGAGCCCCACTCACACACCAGGAAAGAGCCAATCCAATCCAGACCTCTTAATACCAGCTGGAGTGGGACTGAGCCCCACTCACTCACCAGTAAAGAGCCAATTCAATCCACAGGTCGATAAATACCAGCTGGAGTGGGACTGAGCCCCACTCACTCACCAGGAAGGAGCCAATTCAAACCAGACCTCTATTAATACCAGCTGGAGTGGTACTGAGCCCCACTCACACACCAGGAAAGAGCCAATTCAATCCAGACCTCTACTAATACCAGCTGGAGTGGGACTGAGTCCCACTCACTCACCAGGAAAGAGCCAATTCAATCCAGGCCTCTATAAATACCAGCTGAAGTGGTACTGAGCCCCACTCACTCACCAGGAAAGAGCCAATTCAATCCAGACCTCTATGAACACCAGCTGGAGTGGTACTGAGTCCCACTCACACACCAGGAAAGACCCAATTCAATCCAGGCCTCTATAAATACCAGCTGAAGTGGTACTGAGCCCCACTCACTCACCAGGAAAGAGCCAATTCAATCCAGACCTCTATGAACACCAGCTGAAGTGGTACTGAGTCCCACTCACACACCAGGAAAGACCCAATTCAATCCAGGCCTCTATAAATACCAGCTGAAGTGGTACTGAGCCCCACTCACAGACCAGGAAAGACCCAATTCAATCCAGACCTCTATTAATACCAGCTGGAGTGGTACCGAGACCCACTGACACACCAGGAAAGAGCCAATTCAATCCAGGCCTCTATAAATACCAGCTGAAGTGGTACTGAGTCCCACTCACACACAGGAAAGAGCCATTTCAATCCAGGCCTCGATTAATACCAGCTGGAGTGGTACGGAGCCCCAGTCACGCACCAGGAAAGAGCCAAATCAATCCAGACCTCTATTAATACCAGCTGGAGAGGTACTGATCCCCACTCACACACCAGGAAAGAGTCAATTCAATCCAGACCTCTCTTAACACCAGCTGGAGTGGTACTGAGTCCCACTCACACACCAGGAAAGAGCCAATTCAATCCAGACATCTTAATGCCAGCTGGAGTGGTACTGAGCCCCACTCACACACCAGGGAAGAGCCAATTCAATCCATAGCTCTATTAATACCAGCTGGAGTGGGACTGAGTCCCACTCACTCACCAGGAAAGAGTCAATTCAATCCAGGCATCTATTAATACCAACTGGAGTGGTTCTGAGCCCCAGTGACGCACCAGGAAAGAGCCAAGTCAATCCAGGCCTCTATTCATACCAGCTGGAGTGGAACTGAGTCCCACTCACACACCAGGAATGAGCCAAGTCAATCCAGGCCTCTATTCATACCAGCTGGAGTGGAACTGAGTCCCACTCACACATCAGGAAATAGCCAAGTCAATCCAGACCTCTATTAATACCAGCTGGAGTGGACCTGAGTCCCACTCACACACTAGGAAAGAGTCAATTCAAACCAGGTCTCTAGTAACACCAGCTGGAGTGGTACTGAGTCCCACTCACTCACCAGTAAAGAGGCAATTCAATCCACACCTCGATAAATACCAGCTGGAGTGGGACTGAGTCCCACTCACTCACCAGGGAAGAGTCAATTCAATCCAGACCTCTATTAATACCAGCTGGAGTGGGACTGAGTCCCACTCACACAACAGGAAAGAGGCAATTCAATCCCGACCTCTATTAATAGCAGCTGGAGTGGTACTGAGCCCCACTCACACAACAGGAAAGAGCCAATTCAATCCACACCTCTATTAACACCAGCTGGAGTGGTACTGAGCCCCACTCACACACCCGGAAAGAGCCAATTCAATCCAGACCTCTACTAATACCAGCTGGAGTGGTCCTGAGTCCCACTCACACACCAGGATTGAGGCAATTCAACCCAGACCTCTATTAATAGCAGCTGGAGTGGTCCTGAGTCCCACTCACACACCAGGATTGAGGCAATTCAATCCACACCTCGATAAATACCAGCTGGAGTGGGACTGAGCACCACTCACACACCAGGAAAGAGCCAATTCAATCCAGGCCTCTATTAATACCAGCTGGAGTGGTACAGATCCCCACTCACACACCAGGAAGGAGCCAAGTCAATCCAGGCCTCTATAAATACCAGCTGAATTGGTACTGAGTCCCACTCACACACAGGAAAGAGCCATTTCAATCCAGGCCTCGATTAATACCAGCTGGAGTGGTACGGAGCCCCAGTCACGCACCAGGAAAGAGCCAAATCAATCCAGACCTCTATTAATACCAGCTGGAGAGGTACTGATCCCCACTCACACACCAGGAAAGAGTCAATTCAATCCAGACCTCTCTTAACACCAGCTGGAGTGGTACTGAGTCCCACTCACACCAGGAAAGAGGCAAATCAATCCAGGATTCTATCAATACCAGCTGGAGAGGTACTGAGTCCCACTCACACACCAGGAAAGAGCCAATTCAATCCAGACGTCTATTAATACCAGCTGGAGTGGTACTGAGTCCCACACACACCAGGAAAGAGGCAAATGAATCCAGGCCTCTATCAATACCAGCTGGAGAGGTACTGAGTCCCACTCACACACCAGGAAAGAGCCAATTCAATCCAGGATTCTATCAATACCAGCTGGAGAGGTACTGAGTCCCACTCACACACCAGGAAAGAGCCAATTCAATCCAGGCCTCTATAAATACCAGCTGAAGTGGTACTGAGCCCCACTCACAGACCAGGAAAGACCCAATTCAATCCAGACCTCTATTAATACCAGCTGGAGTGGTACCGAGACCCACTGACACACCAGGAAAGAGCCAATTCAATCCAGGCCTCTATAAATACCAGCTGAAGTGGTACTGAGTCCCACTCACACACAGGAAAGAGCCATTTCAATCCAGGCCTCGATTAATACCAGCTGGAGTGGTACGGAGCCCCAGTCACGCACCAGGAAAGAGCCAAATCAATCCAGACCTCTATTAATACCAGCTGGAGAGGTACTGATCCCCACTCACACACCAGGAAAGAGTCAATTCAATCCAGACCTCTCTTAACACCAGCTGGAGTGGTACTGAGTCCCACTCACACACCAGGAAAGAGCCAATTCAATCCAGACATCTTAATGCCAGCTGGAGTGGTACTGAGCCCCAATCACACACCAGGGAAGAGCCAATTCAATCCATAGCTCTATTAATACCAGCTGGAGTGGTACTGAGCCCCACTCACACACCAGGAAAGAGCCAATTCAATCCAGACCTCTATTAATACCAGCTGGAGTGGGACTGAGTCCCACTCACTCACCAGGAAAGAGTCAATTCAATCCAGGCCTCTATTAATACCAACTGGAGTGGTTCTGAGCCCCAGTGACGCACCAGGAAAGAGCCAAGTCAATCCAGGCCTCTATTCATACCAGCTGGAGTGGAACTGAGTCCCACTCACACACCAGGAATGAGCCAAGTCAATCCAGGCCTCTATTCATACCAGCTGGAGAGGTACTGAGTCCCACTCACACACCAGGAAAGAGCCAATTCAATCCAGGCCTCTATCAATACCAGCTGGAGAGGTACTGAGTCCCACTCACACACCAGGAAAGAGCCAAATCAATCCAGACGTCTATTAATACCAGCTGGAGTGGTACTGAGTCCCACTCGCACCAGGAAAGAGGCAAATCAATCCAGGATTCTATCAATACCAGCTGGAGAGGTACTGAGTCCCACTCACACACCAGGAAAGAGCCAATTAAATTCAGACCTCTATTAATACCAGCTGTAGTGGGACTGAGCCCCAGTCACGCACCAGGAAAGAGCCAAGTCAATCCAGGCCTCTATTCATACCAGCTGGAGTGGAACTGAGTCCCCCACACACACCAGGAAAGATCCAAGTCAATCCAGTCCTCTATTAATACCAGCTGGAGAGGTACTGAGTCCCACTCACACACTCGGAAAGAGTCAATTCAAACCAGGTCTCTATTAATACCAGCTGGAGTGGAACTGAGTCCGACTCACACACCAGGAAAGAGCCAATAAAATCCACACATCTATTAATACCAGCTGGAGTGGAACTGAGTCCCACTCACACACCAGGGAAGAGCCAATTCAATCCAGGCCTCTATTAATACCAGCTGGCGCGTACGAAGCCCCACTCACACACCAGGAAAGAGCCAATCCAATCCAGACCTCTTAATACCAGCTGGAGTGGGACTGAGCCCCACTCAATCACCAGGAAGCAGCCAATTCAATCCAGACATCTATTAACACCAGCTGGAGTGGTACTGAGTCCCACTCACTCACCAGGAAAGAGGCAATTCAATCCACAGGTCGATAAATACCAGCTGGAGTGGGACTGAGCCCCACTCACTCACCAGGAAGGAGCCAATTCAAACCAGACCTCTATTAATACCAGCTGGAGTGGTACTGAGCCCCACTCACACACCAGGAAAGAGCCAATTCAATCCAGACCTCTACTAATACCAGCTGGAGTGGGACTGAGTCCCACTCACTCACCAGGAAAGAGCCAATTCAATCCAGGCCTCTATAAATACCAGCTGAAGTGGTACTGAGCCCCACTCACTCACCAGGAAAGAGCCAATTCAATCCAGACCTCTATGAACACCAGCTGGAGTGGTACTGAGTCCCACTCACACACCAGGAAAGACCCAATTCAATCCACACCTCTATTAATACCAGCCTGAGTGGTACCGAGACCCACTGACACACCAGGAAAGAGCCAATTCAATCCAGTCCTCTATAAATACCAGCTGAAGTGGTACTGAGTCCCACTCACACACAGGAAAGAGCCATTTCAATCCAGGCCTCGATTAATACCAGCTGGAGTGGTACGGAGCTCCAGTCACGCACCAGGAAAGAGCCAAATCAATCCAGACCTCTATTAATACCAGCTGGAGAGGTACTGATCCCCACTCACACACCAGGAAAGAGTCAATTCAATCCAGACCTCTCTTAACACCAGCTGGAGTGGTACTGAGTCCCACTCACACACCAGGAAAGAGCCAATTCAATCCAGACGTCTATTAATACCAGCTGGAGAGGTACTGAGTCCCACTCACTCACCAGGAAAGAGCCAATTAAATCCAGACCTCTATTAATACCAGCTGTCGTGGGACTGAGCCCCAGTCACGCACCAGGAAAGAGCCAAGTCAATCCAGGCCTCTATTCATACCAGCTGGAGTGGAACTGAGTCCCCCACACACACCAGGAAAGATCCAAGTCAATCCAGTCCTCTATTAATACCAGCTGGAGAGGTACTGAGTCCCACTCAAACACTCGGAAAGAGTCAATTCAAACCAGGTCTCTATTAATACCAGCTGGAGTGGAACTGAGTCCGACTCACACACCAGGAAAGAGCCAATAAAATCCACACATCTATTAATACCAGCTGGAGTGGAACTGAGTCCCACTCACACACCAGGGAAGAGCCAATTCAATCCAGGCCTCTATTAATACCAGCTGGCGCGTACGAAGCCCCACTCACACACCAGGAAAGAGCCAATCCAATCCAGACCTCTTAATACCAGCTGGAGTGGGACTGAGCCCCACTCAATCACCAGGAAGCAGCCAATTCAATCCAGACATCTATTAACACCAGCTGGAGTGGTACTGAGTCCCACTCACTCACCAGGAAAGAGGCAATTCAATCCACAGGTCGATAAATACCAGCTGGAGTGGGACTGAGCCCCACTCACTCACCAGGAAGGAGCCAATTCAAACCAGACCTCTATTAATACCAGCTGGAGTGGTACTGAGCCCCACTCACACACCAGGAAAGAGCCAATTCAATCCAGACCTCTACTAATACCAGCTGGAGTGGGACTGAGTCCCACTCACTCACCAGGAAAGAGCCAATTCAATCCAGGCCTCTATAAATACCAGCTGAAGTGGTACTGAGCCCCACTCACTCACCAGGAAAGAGCCAATTCAATCCAGACCTCTATGAACACCAGCTGGAGTGGTACTGAGTCCCACTCACACACCAGGAAAGACCCAATTCAATCCAGGCCTCTATAAATACCAGCTGAAGTGGTACTGAGCCCCACTCACTCACCAGGAAAGAGCCAATTCAATCCAGACCTATATGAACAACAGCTGGAGTGGTACTGAGTCCCACTCACACACCAGGAAAGACCCAATTCAATCCAGGCCTCTATAAATACCAGCTGAAGTGGTACTGAGCCCCACTCACACACCAGGAAAGACCCAATTCAATCCAGACCTCTATTAATACCAGCTGGAGTGGTACCGAGACCCACTGACACACCAGGAAAGAGGCAATTAAATCCAGGTCTCTATTAATACCAGCTGAAGTGGTACTGAGTCCCACTCACACACCAGGAAAGAGTCAATTCAATCCAGACATCTTAATGCCAGCTGGAGTGGGACTGAGCCCCACTCAATCACCAGTAAAGAGGCAATTCAATCCACAGGTCGATAAATACCAGCTGGAGTGGTACTGAGCCCCACTCACTCACCAGGAAGGAGCCAATTCAAGCCAGACCTCTATTAATACCAGCTGGAGTGGTACTGAGCCCCACTCACACACCAGGAAAGAGCCAATTCAATCCAGACCTCTACTAATACCAGCTGGAGTGGGACTGAGTCCCACTCACTCACCAGGAAAGAGCCAATTCAATCCAGGCCTCTATAAATACCTGCTGAAGTGGTACTGAGCCCCACTCACTCACCAGGAAAGAGCCAATTCAATCCAGACCTCTATGAACACCAGCTGGAGTGGTACTGAGTCCCACTCACACACCAGGAAAGACCCAATTCAATCCAGACGTCTATAAATACCAGCTGAAGTGGTACTGAGCCCCACTCACTCACCAGGAAAGAGCCAATTCAATCCAGACCACTATGAAAACCAGCTGGAGTGGTACTGAGTCCCACTCACACACCAGGAAAGACCCAATTCAATCCAGGCCTCTATAAATACCAGCTGAAGTGGTACTGAGCCCCACTCACACACCAGGAAAGACCCAATTCAATCCAGACCTCTATTAATACCAGCTGGAGTGGTACCGAGACCCACTGACACACCAGGAAAGAGCCAATTCCATCCATGCCTCTATAAGTACCAGCTGAAGTGGTACTGAGTCCCACTCACACACAGGAAAGAGCCATTTCAATCCAGGCCTCGATTAATACCAGCTGGAGTGGTACGGAGCCCCAGTCACGCACCAGGAAAGAGCCAAATCAATCCAGACCTCTATTAATACCAGCTGGAGAGGTACTGATCCCCACTCACACACCAGGAAAGAGTCAATTCAATCCAGACCTCTCTTAACACCAGCTGGAGTGGTACTGAGTCCCACTCACACACCAGGAAAGGCCAATTCAATCCAGACATCTTAATGCCAGCTGGAGTGGTACTGAGCCCCACTCACACACTAGGAAAGAGTCAATTCAAACCAGGTCTCTAGTAACACCAGCTGGAGTGGTACTGAGTCCCACTCACTCACCAGTAAAGAGCCATTTCAATCCAGGCCTCGATTAATACCAGCTGGAGTGGTACGGAGCCCCAGTCACGCACCAGGAAAGAGCCAATTCAATCCATAGCTCTATTAATACCAGCTGGAGTGGTACTGAGTCCCACTCACTCACCAGGAAAGAGTCAATTCAATCCAGGCATCTATTAATACCAACTGGAGTGGTTCTGAGCCCCAGTCACGCACCAGGAAAGAGCCAAGTCAATCCAGGCCTCTATTCATACCAGCTGGAGTGGAACTGAGTCCCACTCACACACCAGGAATGAGCCAAGTCAATCCAGGCCTCTATTCATACCAGCTGGAGTGGAACTGAGTCCCACTCACACACCAGGAATGAGCCAATTCAATCCAGACCTCGATTAATACCAGCTGGAGTTGACCTGAGCCCCACTCACACACTAGGAAAGAGTCAATTCAAACCAGGTCGCTAGTAACACCAGCTGGAGTGGTACTGAGTCCCACTCACTCACCAGTAAAGAGGCAATTCAATCCACACCTCGATAAATACCAGCTGGAGTGGGACTGAGTCCCACTCACTCACCAGGAAAGAGTCAATTCAATCCAGACCTCTATCAATACCAGCTGGAGAGGTACTGAGTCCCACTCACACACCAGGAAAGAGCCAATTCAATCCAGACGTCTATTAATACCAGCTGGAGTGGTACTGAGTCCCACTCACACCAGGAAAGAGGCAAATCAATCCAGGATTATATCAATACCAGCTGGAGAGGTACTGAGTCCCACTCACACACCAGGAAAGAGCCAATTAAATGCAGACCTCTATTAATACCAGCTGTAGTGGGACTGAGCCCCAGTCACGCACCAGGAAACAGCCAAGTCAAACCAGGCCTCTATTCATACCAGCTGGAGTGGAACTGAGTCCCGCACACACACCAGGAAAGATCCAAGTCAATCCAGTCCTCTATTAATACCAGCTGGAGAGGTACTGAGTCCCACTCACACACTCGGAAAGAGTCAATTCAAACCAGGTCTCTATTAATACCAGCTGGAGTGGAACTGAGTCCGACTCACACACCAGGAAAGAGCCAATAAAATCCAGACATCTATTAATACCAGCTGGAGTGGAACTGAGTCCCACTCACACACCAGGGAAGAGCCAATTCAATCCAGGCCTCTATTAATACCAGCTGGCGCGTACGGAGCCCCACTCACACAGCAGGAAAGAGCCAATCCAATCAGGACCTCTTAATACCAGCTGGAGTGGGACTGAGCCCCACTCAATCACCAGGAAGCAGCCAATTCAATCCAGACATCTATTAACACCAGCTGGAGTGGTACTGAGTCCCACTCACTCACCAGTAAAGAGGCAATTAAATCCACAGGTCGATAAATACCAGCTGGAGTGGGACTGAGCCCCACTCACTCACCAGGAAGGAGCCAATTCAAACCAGACCTCTATTAATACCAGCTGGAGTGGTACTGAGCCCCACTCACACACCAGGAAAGAGCCAATTCAATCCAGACCTCTACTAATACCAGCTGGAGTGGGACTGAGTCCCACTCACTCACCAGGAAAGAGCCAATTCAATCCAGGCCTCTATAAATACCAGCTGAAGTGGTACTGAGCCCCACTCACTCACCAGGAAAGAGCCAATTCAATCCAGACCTCTATGAACACCAGCTGGAGTGGTACTGAGTCCCACTCACACACCAGGAAAGACCCAATTCAATCCAGGCCTCTATAAATACCAGCTGAAGTGGTACTGAGCCCCACTCACTCACCAGGAAAGAGCCAATTCAATCCAGACCTCTATGAACACCAGCTGGAGTGGTACTGAGTCCCACTCACACACCAGGAAAGACCCAATTCAATCCAGGCCTCTATAAATACCAGCTGAAGTGGTACTGAGCCCCACTCACACACCAGGAAAGACCCAATTCAATCCAGACCTCTATTAATACCAGCCTGAGTGGTACCGAGACCCACTGACACACCAGGAAAGAGCCAATTCAATCCAGTCCTCTATAAATACCAGCTGAAGTGGTACTGAGTCCCACTCACACACAGGAAAGAGCCATTTCAATCCAGGCCTCGATTAATACCAGCTGGAGTGGTACGGAGCCCCGGTCACGCACCAGGAAAGAGCCAAATCAATCCAGACCTCTATTAATACCAGCTGGAGAGGTACTGATCCCCACTCACACACCAGGAAAGAGTCAATTCAATCCAGACCTCTCTTAACACCAGCTGGAGTGGTACTGAGTCCCACTCACACACCAGGAAAGAGCCAATTCAATCCAGACATCTTAATGCCAGCTGGAGTGGTACTGAGCCCCACTCACACACCAGGGAAGAGCCAATTCAATCCATAGCTCTATTAATACCAGCTCGAGTGGTACTGAGCCCCACTCACACACCAGGGAAGAGCCAATTCAATACAGACCTCTATTAATACCAGCTGGAGTGGGACTGAGTCCCACTCACTCACCAGGAAAGAGTCAATTCAATCCAGGCATCTATTAATACCAACTGGAGTGGTTCTGAGCCCCAGTCACGCACCAGGAAAGAGCCAAGTCAATCCAGGCGTCGATTCATACCAGCTGGAGTGGAACTGAGTCCCACTCACACACCAGGAATGAGCCAATCAATCCAGGCCTCTATTCATACCAGCTGGAGTGGAACTGATTCCCACTCACACACCAGGAATGAGCCAATTCAATCCAGACCTCTATTAATACCAGCTGGAGTGGACCTGAGTCCCACTCACACACTAGGAAAGAGTCAATTCAAACCAGGTCTCTAGTAACACCAGCTGGAGTGGTACTGAGTCCCACTCACTCACCAGTAAAGAGGCAATTCAATCCACACCTCGATAAATACCAGCTGGAGTGGGACTGAGTCCCACTCACTCACCAGGAAAGAGTCAATTCAATGCAGACCTCTATTAATACCAGCTGCAGTGGGACTGAGTCCCACTCACACAACAGGAAAGAGGCAATTCAATCCCGACCTCTATTAATAGCAGCTGGAGTGGTACTGAGCCCCACTCACACAACAGGAAAGAGGCAATTCAATCCACACCTCTATTAACACCAGCTGGAGTGGTACTGAGCCCCACTCACACACCCGGAAAGAGCCAATTCAATCCAGACCTCTACTAATACCAGCTGGAGTGGTACTGAGCCCCACTCACTCACCAGGATGGAGGCAATTCAACCCAGACCTCTATTAATAGCAGCTGGAGTGGTCCTGAGTCCCACTCACACACCAGGATTGAGGCAATTCAATCCACACCTCGATAAATACCAGCTGGAGTGGGACTGAGCATCACTCACACACCAGGAAAGAGCCAATTCAATCCAGGCCTCTATTAATACCAGCTGGAGCGGTACAGATCCCCACTCACACACCAGGAAGGAGCCAAGTCAATCCAGGCCTCTATAAATACCAGTTAAAGTGGTACTGAGTCCCTCTCACACACAGGAAAGAGCCATTTCAATCCAGGCCTCGATTAATACCAGCTGGAGTGGTACGGAGCCCCAGTCACGCACCAGGAAAGAGTCAATTCAATCCAGACCTCTCTTAACACCAGCTGGAGTGGTACTGAGTCCCACTCACACCAGGAAAGAGGCAAATCAATCCAGGATTCTATCAATACCAGCTGGAGAGGTACTGAGTCACACTCACACACCAGGAAAGAGCCAATTCAATCCAGACGTCTATTAATACCAGCTGGAGAGGTACTGAGTCCCACTCACACCAGGAAAGAGGCAAATGAATCCAGGATTCTATCAATACCAGCTGGAGAGGTACTGAGTCCCACTCACACACCAGGAAAGAGCCAATTCAATCCAGACGTCTATTAATACCAGCTGGAGAGGTACTGAGTCCCACTCACACACCAGGAATGAGCCAATTCAATCCAGACGTCTATTAATACCAGCTGGAGAGGTACTGAGCCCCACTCACACACCAGGAAAGAGCCAATCCAATCCAGACCTCTTAATACCAGCTGGAGTGGGACTGAGCCCCACTCAATCACCAGGAAGCAGCCAATTCAATCCAGACATCTATTAACACCAGCTGGAGTGGTACTGAGTCCCACTCACTCACCAGTAAAGAGGCAATTCAATCCACAGGTCGATAAATACCAGCTGGAGTGGGACTGAGCCCCACTCACTCACCAGGAAGGAGCCAATTCAAACCAGACCTCTATTAATACCAGCTGGAATGGTACTGAGCCCCACTCACACACCAGGAAAGAGCCAATTCAATCCAGACCTCTACTAATACCAGCTGGAGTGGGACTGAGTCCCACTCACTCACCAGGAAAGAGCCAATTCAATCCAGGCCTCTATAAATACCAGCTGAAGTGGTACTGAGCCCCACTCACTCACCAGGAAAGAGCCAATTCAATCCAGACCTCTATGAACACCAGCTGGAGTGGTACTGAGTCCCACTCACACACCAGCAAAGACCCAATTCAATCCAGGCCTCTATAAATACCAGCTGAAGTGGTACTGAGCCCCACTCACTCACCAGGAAAGAGCCAATTCAATCCAGACCTCTATGAACACCAGCTGGAGTGGTACTGAGTCCCACTCACACACCAGAGAAGACCCAATTCAATCCAGGCCTCTATAAATACCAGCTGAAGTGGTACTGAGCCCCACTCACACACCAGGAAAGACCCAATTCAATCCAGACCTCTATTAATACCAGCTGGAGTGGTACCGAGACCTACTGACACACCAGGAAAGAGGCAATTAAATCCAGGTCTCTATTAATACCAGCTGAAGTGGTACTGAGTCCCACTCACACACCAGGAAAGAGTCAATTCAATCCAGACATCTTAATGCCAGCTGGAGTGGGACTGAGCCCCACTCAATAACCAGGAAGGAGCCAATTCAATCCAGACCTCTATTAATATCAGCTGGAGTGGTACTGAGTCCCACTCACACACCAGGAAAGAGGCAATTCAATCCACACCTCTATTAATACCAGCTGGAGTGGTTCTGAGCCCCACTCACACACCAGGGAAGAGCCAATTCAATCCATAGCTCTATTAATACCAGCTGGAGTGGGACTGAGTCCCACTCACTCACCGGGAAAGAGTCTATTCAATCCAGGCATCTATTAATACCAGCTGGAGAGGTACTGAGTCCCACTCACACACCAGGAAAGAGCCAAGTCAATCTAGAACTCTATTAATTCCAGCTGGAGTGGTACTGAGTCCCACTCACTCACCAGTAAAGAGGCAATTCAATCCACACCTCGATAAATACCAGCTGGAGTGGTACTGAGCACCACTCACACAACAGGAAAGAGGCAATTCAATCCACACCTCTATTAATACCAGCTGGAGTGGTACTGAGCCCCACTCACACACCCGGAAAGAGCCAATTCAATCCAGACCTCTACTAATACCAGCTGGAGTGGTACTGAGCCCCACTCACTCACCAGGAAAGAGCCAATTCAATCCACACCTCTATTAATACCAGCTGGAGTGGTACGGAGCCCCACTCAGACACCAGGGAAGAGCCAATTCAATCCAGGCCTCTATCAATACCAGCTGGAGAGGTACTGAGTCCCACTCACACACCAGGAAAGAGCCAATTCAATCCAGACGTCTATTAATACCAGCTGGAGTGGTACTGAGTCCCACTCACACCAGGAAAGAGGCAAATCAATCCAGGATTCTATCAATACCAGCTGGAGAGGTACTGAGTCCCACTCACACACCAGGAAAGAGCCAATTAAATCCAGACCTCTATTAATACCAGCTGGAGTGGTACTGAGCCCCACTCACTCACCAGGAAAGAGCCAATTCAATCCACACCTCTATTAATACCAGCTGGAGTGGTACGGAGCCCCACTCAGACACCAGGGAAGAGCCAATTCAATCCAGGCCTCTATCAATACCAGCTGGAGAGGTACTGAGTCCCACTCACACACCAGGAAAGAGCCAATTCAATCCAGACGTCTATTAATACCAGCTGGAGTGGAACTGAGTCCCACTCACACCAGGAAAGAGGCAAATCAATCCAGGATTCTATCAATACCAGCTGGAGAGGTACTGAGTCCCACTCACACACCAGGAAAGAGCCAATTAAATCCAGACCTCTATTAATACCAGCTGTAGTGGGACTGAGTCCCACTCACTCACCAGGAAAGACTCAATTCAATCCAGGCCTCTATAAATACCAGCTGAAGTGGTACTGAGACCCACTCACACACCAGGAAAGAGCCAAGTCAATCCAGGCCTCTATTCATACCAGCTGGAGTGGAACTGAGTCCCCCACACACACCAGGAAAGATCCAATTCAATCCAGTCCTCTATTAATACCAGCTGGAGAGGTACTGAGTCCCACTCACACTTTCGAAAAGAGTCAATTCAAACCAGGTCTCTATTAATACCAGCTGGAGTGGAACTGAGTCCGACTCACACACCAGGAAAGAGCCAATAAAATCCAGACATCTATTAATACCAGCTGGAGTGGAACTGAGTCCCACTCACACACCAGGGAAGAGCCAATTCAATCCAGGCCTCTATTAATACCAGCTGGCGCGTACGGAGCCCCACTCACACACCAGGAAAGAGCCAATCCAATCCAGACCTCTTAATACCAGCTGGAGTGGGACTGAGCCCCACTCAATAACCAGGAAGCAGCCAATTCAATCCAGACATCTATTAACACCAGCTGGAGTGGTACTGAGTACCACTCACTCACCAGTAAAGAGGCTATTCAATCCACAGGTCGATAAATACCAGCTGGAGTGGGACTGAGCCCCACTCACTCACCAGGAAGGAGCCAATTCAAACCAGACCTCTATTAATACCAGCTGGAGTGGTACTGAGCCCCACTCACACACCAGGAAAGAGCCAATTCAATCCAGACCTCTACTAATACCAGCTGGAGTGGGACTGAGTCCCACTCACTCACCAGGAAAGAGCCAATTCAATCCAGGCCTCTATAAATACCAGCTGAAGTGGTACTGAGCCCCACTCACTCACCAGGAAAGAGCCAATTCAATCCAGACCTCTATGAACACCAGCTGGAGTGGTACTGAGTCCCACTCACACACCAGTAAGACCCAATTCAATCCAGGCCTCTATAAATACCAGCTGAAGTGGTACTGAGCCCCACTCACTCACCAGGAAAGACCCAATTCAATCCAGGCCTCTATAAATACCAGCTGAAGTGGTACTGAGCCCCACTCACACACCAGGAAAGAGCCAAGTCAATCCAGGCCTCTATTCATACCAGCTGGAGTGGAACTGAGTCCCCAACACACACCAGGAAAGATCCAAGTCAATCCAGTCCTCTATTAATACCAGCTGGGAGGTACTGAGTCCCACTCACACACTCGAAAAGAGTCAATTCAAACCAGGTCTCTATTAATACCAGCTGGAGTGGAACTGAGTCCGACTCACACACCAGGAAAGAGCCAATAAAATCCAGACATCTATTAATACCAGCTGGAGTGGAACTGAGTCCCACTCACACACCAGGGAAGAGCCAATTCAATCCAGGCCTCTATTAATACCAGCTGGCGCGTACGGAGCCCCACTCACACACCAGGAAAGAGCCAATCCAATCCAGACCTCTTAATACCAGCTGGAGTGGGACTGAGCCCCACTCAATCACCAGGAAGCAGCCAATTCAATCCAGACATCTATTAACACCAGCTGGAGTGGTACTGAGTACCACTCACTCACCAGTAAAGAGGCTATACAATCCACAGGTCGATAAATACCAGCTGGAGTGGGACTGAGCCCCACTCACTCACCAGGAAGGAGCCAATTCAAACCAGACCTCTATTAATACCAGCTGGAGTGGTACTGAGCCCCACTCACACACCAGGAAAGAGCCAATTCAATCCAGACCTCTACTAATACCAGCTGGAGTGGGACTGAGTCCCACTCACTCACCAGGAAAGAGCCAATTCAATCCAGGCCTCTATAAATACCAGCTGAAGTGGTACTGAGCCCCACTCACTCACCAGGAAAGAGCCAATTCAATCCAGACCTCTATGAACACCAGCTGGAGTGGTACTGAGTCCCACTCACACACCAGCAAAGACCCAATTCAATCCAGGCCTCTATAAATACCAGCTGAAGTGGTACTGAGCCCCACTCACTCACCAGTAAAGAGCCAATTCAATCCAGACCTCTATGAACACCAGCTGGAGTGGTACTGAGTCCCACTCACACACCAGGAAAGACCCAATTCAATCCAGGCCTCTATAAATACCAGCTGAAGTGGTACTGAGCCCCACTCACACACCAGGAAAGACCCAATTCAATCCAGACCTCTATTAATACCAGCTGGAGTGGTACCGAGACCCACTGACACACCAGGAAAGAGGCAATTAAATCCAGGTCTCTATTAATACCAGCTGAAGTGGTACTGAGTCCCACTCACACACCAGGAAAGAGTCAATTCAATCCAGACATCTTAATGCCAGCTGGAGTGGGACTGAGCCCCACTCAATAACCAGGAAGGAGCCAATTCAATCCAGACCTCTATTAATACCAGCTGGAGTGGTACTGAGTCCCACTCACACACCAGGAAAGAGGCAATTCAATCCACACCTCTATTAATACCAGCTGGAGTGGTTCTGAGCCCCACTCACACACCAGGGAAGAGCCAATTCAATCCATAGCTCTATTAATACCAGCTGGAGTGGGACTGAGTCCCACTCACTCACCAGGAAAGAGTCTATTCAATCCAGGCATCTATTAATACCAGCTGGAGAGGTACTGAGTCCCACTCACACACCAGGAAAGAGCCAAGTCAATCTAGAACTTTATTAATACCAGCTGGAGTGGTACTGAGTCCCACTCACTCACCAGTAAAGAGGCAATTCAATCCACACCTCGATAAATACCAGCTGGAGTGGTACTGAGCCCCACTCACACAACAGGAAAGAGGCAATTCAATCCACACCTCTATTAATACCAGCTGGAGTGGTACTGAGCTCCACTCACACACCCGGAAAGAGCCAATTCAATCCAGACCTCTACTAATACCAGCTGGAGTGGTACTGAGCCCCACTCACTCACCAGGAAAGAGCCAATTCAATCCAGGCCTCTATCAATACCAGCTGGAGAGGTACTGAGTCCCACTCACACACCAGGAAAGAGCCAATTCAATCCAGACGTCTATTAATACCAGCTGGAGTGGTACTGAGTCCCACTCACACCAGGAAAGAGGCAAATCAATCCAGGATTCTATCAATACCAGCTGGAGAGGTACTGAGTCCCTCTCACACACCAGGAAAGAGCCAATTAAATCCAGACCTCTATTAATACCAGCTGGAGAGGTACTGAGTCCCACTCACACACCAGGAAAGAGCCAATTCAATCCACACCTCGATTAATACCAGCTGTAGTGGGACTGAGCCCCAGTCACGCACCAGGAAAGAGCCAAGTCAATCCAGGCCTCTATTCATACCAGCTGGAGTGGAACTGAGTCCCGCACACACACCAGGAAAGATCCAAGTCAATCCAGTCCTCTATTAATACCAGCTGGAGAGGTACTGAGTCCCACTCACACACTCGGAAAGAGTCAATTCAAACCAGGTCTCTATTAATACCAGCTGGAGTGGAACTGAGTCCGACTCACACACCAGGAAAGAGCCAATAAAATCCAGACATCTATTAATACCAGCTGGAGTGGAACTGAGTCCCACTCACACACAGGAAAGAGCCATTTCAATCCAGGCCTCGATTAATACCAGCTGGAGTGGTACGGAGCCCCAGTCACGCACCAGGAAAGAGCCAAATCAATCCAGACCTCTATTAATACCAGCTGGAGAGGTACTGATCCCCACTCACACACCAGGAAAGAGTCAATTCAATCCAGACCTCTCTTAACACCAGCTGGAGTGGTACTGAGTCCCACTCACACACCAGGAAAGAGCCAATTCAATCCAGACATCTTAATGCCAGCTGGAGTGGTACTGAGCCCCACTCACACACCAGGGAAGAGCCAATTCAATCCATAGCTCTATTAATACCAGCTGGAGTGGTACTGAGCCCCACTCACACACCAGGAAAGAGCCAATTCAATCCAGACCTCTACTAATACCAGCTGGAGTGGGACTGAGTCCCACTCACTCACCAGGAAAGAGTCAATTCAATCCAGGCATCTATTAATACCAACTGGAGTGGTTCTGAGCCCCAGTGACGCACCAGGAAACAGCCAAGTCAATCCAGGCGTCTATTCATACCAGCTGGAGTGGAACTGAGTCCCACTCACACACCAGGAATGAGCCAAGTCAATCCAGGCCTCTATTCATACCAGCTGGAGTGGAACTGAGTCCCACTCACACATCAGGAAATAGCCAAGTCAATCCAGACCTCTATTAATACCAGCTGGAGTGGACCTGAGTCCCACTCACACACTAGGAAAGAGTCAATTCAAACCAGGTCTCTAGTAACACCAGCTGGAGTGGTACTGAGTCCCACTCACTCACCAGTAAAGAGGCAATTCAATCCACACTTCGATAAATACCAGCTGGAGTGGGACTGAGTCCCACTCACACACTAGGAAAGAGTCAATTCAAACCAGGTCTCTAGTAACACCAGCTGGAGTGGTACTGAGTCCCACTCACTCACCAGTAAAGAGGCAATTCAATCCACACCTCGATAAATACCAGCTGGAGTGGGACTGAGTCCCACTCACTCACCAGGAAAGAGTCAATTCAATCCAGACCTATATTAATACCAGCTGGAGTGGGACTGAGTCCCACTCACACAACAGGAAAGAGGCAATTCAATCCCGACCTCTATTAATAGCAGCTGGAGTGGTACTGAGCCCCACTCACACAACAGGAAAGAGGCAATTCAATCCACACCTCTATTAACACCAGCTGGAGTGGTACTGAGCCCCACTCACACACCCGGAAAGAGCCAATTCAATCCAGACCTCTACTAATACCAGCTGGAGTGGTACTGAGCCCCACTCACTCACCAGGATGGAGGCAATTCAACCCAGACCTCTATTAATAGCAGCTGGAGTGGTCCTGAGTCCCACTCACACACCAGGATTGAGGCAATTCAATCCACACCTCGATAAATACCAGCTGGAGTGGGACTGAGCACCACTCACACACCAGGAAAGAGCCAATTCAATCCAGGCCTCTATTACTACCAGCTGGAGTGGTACAGATCCCCACTCACACACCAGGAAGGAGCCAAGTCAATCCAGGCCTCTATAAATACCAGCTGAAGTGGTACTGAGTCCCACTCACACACAGGAAAGAGCCATTTCAATCCAGGCCTCGATTAATACCAGCTGGAGTGGTACGGAGCCCCAGTCACGCACCAGGAAAGAGCCAAATCAATCCAGACCTCTATTAATGCCAGCTGGAGAGGTACTGATCCCCACTCACACACCAGGAAAGAGTCAATTCAATCCAGACCTCTCTTAACACCAGCTGGAGTGGTACTGAGTCCCACTCACACCAGGAAAGAGGCAAATCAATCCAGGATTCTATCAATACCAGCTGGAGAGGTACTGAGTCCCACTCACACACCAGGAAAGAGCCAATTCAATCCAGACGTCTATTAATACCAGCTGGAGTGGTACTGAGTCCCACACACACCAGGAAAGAGGCAAATGAATCCAGGATTCTATCAATACCAGCTGGAGAGGTACTGAGTCCCACTCACACACCAGGAAAGAGCCAATTCAATCCAGACGTCTATTAATACCAGCTGGAGAGGTACTGAGTCCCACTCACACACCAGGAAAGAGCCAATTCAATCCAGGCCTCTATCAATACCAGCTGGAGAGGTACTGAGTCCCACTCACACACCAGGAAAGAGCCAATTCAATCCAGACGTCTATTAATACCAGCTGGAGTGGTACTGAGTCCCACTCACACCAGGAAAGAGGCAGATCAATCCAGGATTCTATCAATACCAGCTGGAGAGGTACTGAGTCCCACTCACACACCAGGAAAGAGCCAATTAAATCCAGACCTCTATTAATATCAGCTGTAGTGGGACTGAGCCCCAGTCACGCACCAGGAAAGAGCCAAGTCAATCCAGGCCTCTATTCATACCAGCTGGAGTGGAACTGAGTCCCCCACACACACCAGGAAAGATCCAAGTCAATCCAGTCCTCTATTAATACCAGCTGGAGAGGTACTGAGTCCCACTCACACACTCGGAAAGAGTCAATTCAAACCAGGTCTCTATTAATACCAGCTGGAGTGGAACTGAGTCCGACTCACACACCAGGAAAGAGCCAATAAAATCCAGACATCTATTAATACCAGCTGGAGTGGAACTGAGTCCCACTCACACACCAGGGAAGAGCCAATTCAATCCAGGCCTCTATTAATACCAGCTGGCGCGTACGAAGCCCCACTCACACACCAGGAAAGAGCCAATCCAATCCAGACCTCTTAATACCAGCTGGAGTGGGACTGAGCCCCACTCAATCACCAGGAAGCAGCCAATTCAATCCAGACATCAATTAACACCAGCTGGAGTGGTACTGAGTCCCACCCACTCACCAGGAAAGAGGCAATTCAATCCACAGGTCGATAAATACCAGCTGGAGTGGGACTGAGCCCCACTCACTCACCAGGAAGGAGCCAATTCAAACCAGACCTCTATTAATACCAGCTGGAGTGGTACTGAGCCCCACTCACACACCAGGAAAGAGCCAATTCAATCCAGACCTCTACTAATACCAGCTGGAGTGGGACTGAGTCCCACTCACTCACCAGGAAAGAGCCAATTCAATCCAGGCCTCTATAAATACCAGCTGAAGTGGTACTGAGCCCCACTCACTCACCAGGAAAGAGCCAATTCAATCCAGACCTCTATGAACACCAGCTGGAGTGGTACTGAGTCCCACTCACACACCAGGAAAGACCCAATTCAATCCAGGCCTCTATAAATACCAGCTGAAGTGGTACTGAGCCCCACTCACTCACCAGGAAAGAGCCAATTCAATCCAGACCTCTATGAACACCAGCTGGAGTGGTACTGAGTCCCACTCACACACCAGGAAAGAGGCAATTAAATCCAGGTCTCTATTAATACCAGCTGAAGTGGTACTGAGTCCCACTCACACACCAGGAAAGAGTCAATTCAATCCAGACATCTTAATGCCAGCTGGAGTGGGACTGAGCCCCACTCAATCACCAGGAAGGAGCCAATTCAATCCAGACCTCTATTAATACCAGCTGGAGTGGTACTGAGTCCCACTCACACACCAGGAAAGAGGCAATTCAATCCACACCTCTATTAATACCAGCTGGAGTGGTTCTGAGCCCCACTCACACACCAGGGAAGAGCCAATTCAATCCATAGTTCTATTAATACCCGCTGGAGTGGGACTGAGTCCCACTCACTCACCAGGAAATAGTCTATTCAATCCAGGCATCTATTAATACCAGCTGGAGAGGTACTGAGTCCCACTCACACACCAGGAAAGAGCCAAGTCAATCTAGAACTCTATTAATACCAGCTGGAGTGGTACTGAGTCCCACTCACTCACCAGTAAAGAGGCAATTCAATCCACACCTCGATAAATACCAGCTGGAGTGGTACTGAGCCCCACTCACACAACAGGAAAGAGGCAATTCAATCCACACCTCTATTAATACCAGCTGGAGTGGTACTGAGCCCCACTCACACACCCGGAAAGAGCCAATTCAATCCAGACCTCTACGAATACCAGCTGGAGTGGTACTGAGCCCCACTCACTCACCTGAATGGAGGCAATTCAACCCAGACCTCTATTAATAGCAGCTGGAGTGGTCCTGAGCCCCACTCACACACCAGGATTGAGGCAATTCAATCCACACCTCGATAAATACCAGCTGGAGTGGGACTGAGCACCACTCACACACCAGGAATGAGCCAATTCAATCCAGGCCTCTATTAACACCAGCTGGTGTGGTACCGAGACCCACTGACATACCAGGAAAGAGCCAATTCAATCCAGGCCTCTATTAATACCAGCTGGAGTGGCACTGAGTCCCAGTCACGCACCAGGAAGGAGCCAAGTCAATCCAGTCCTCTATTAATACCAGCTGAACTGGTACTGAGTCCCACTCACACACCAGGAAAGAGCCAATTCAATCCAGGCCTCTATAAATACCAGCTGGAGTGGTACCTAGCCCCAGTCACGCACCAAGAAATAGCCAAATCAATCCAGACCTCTATCAATACCAGCTGGAGAGGTACTGAGTCCCACTCACACACCGGGAAAGAGCCAATTCAATCCAGACGTCTATTAATACCAGCTGGAGAGGTACTGAATCCCACTCACACACCAGGAAAGAGCCAATTCAATCCAGGCCTCTATCAATACCAGCTGTAGAGGTACTGAGTCCCACTCACACACCAGGAAAGAGGCAATTCAATCCAGGCCTCTATCAATACCAGCTGGAGAGGTACTGAGTCCCACTCACACACCAGGAAAGAGTCAATTCAATCCAGACCTCTATTAATACCAGCTGGAGTGGTACTGAGTCCCACTCACACCAGGAAAGAGTCAATTCAATCCAGACGTCTATTAATACCAGCTGGAGTGGTACTGAGTCCCACTCACACACCAGGAAAGAGCCAATTCAATCCAGGCCTCTATCAATACCAGCTGGAGAGGTACTGAGTCCCACTCACACACCAGGAAAGAGCCAATTCAATCCAGACCTCTATTAATACCAGCTGGAGTGGAACTGAGTCCCACTCACACACCAGGAAAGAGCCAATTAAATCCAGACCTCTATTAATACCAGCTGGAGTGTTACTGAGTCCCACTCACACACCAGGGAAGAGCCAATTCAATCCAGGCCTCTATTAATACCAGCTGGAGTGGGACTGAGCCCCACTCAATCACCAGGAAGGAGCCAATTCAATCCAGACCTCTATGAACACCAGCTGGAGTGGTACTGAGTCCCACTCACTCACCACTAGAGAGTCAATTCAATCCAGACCTCTATTAATACCAGCTGGAGTGGGACTGAGCCCCACTCACTCACCAGTAGAGAGTCAATTCAATCCAGACCTCTTATTAACACCAGCTGGAGAGGTACTGAGTCCCACTCACTCACCAGGAAAGAGTCAATTCAATCCAGACCTCTTAATACCAGCTGGAGTGGGACTGAGCCCCACTCAATCACCAGGAAGGAGCCAATTCAATCCAGACCTCTATTAACACCAGCTGGAGTGGTACTGAGTCCCACTCACTGACCAGTAAAGAGGCAATTCAATCCACACCTCGATAAATACCAGCTGGAGTGGGACTGAGTCCCACTCACACACCAGGGAAGAGTCAATTCAATCCAGCCATCTATTAATACCATCTGGAGTGGGACTGAGTCCCACTCACTCACCAGGAAAGAGTCTATTCAATCCAGGCATCTATTAATACCAGCTGGAGTGGGACTGAGTCCCCCACACACACCAGGAAAGAGCCAATTCAATCCAGACCTCTATTAATACCAGCTGGAGTGGGACTGAGCGCCACTCAATCACCAGGAAGGAGCCAATTCAATCCAGACCTCTATTAACACCAGCTGGAGTGGTACTGAGTCCCACTCACTCACCAGTGAAGAGCCAATTCAATCCAGACCTCTACTAATACCAGCTGGAGTCGTACTGAGCCCCACTCACTCACCAGGATGGAGGCAATTCAATCCAGACCTCTATTAATAGCAGCTGGAGTGGTACTGAGCCCCACTCACTCACCAGGAAAGATCCAATTCAATCCAGACCTCTATGAGTACAAGCTGGTGTGGTACTGAGCCCCACTCACTCACCAGGATGGAGCCAATTCAATCCAAGCCTCGATAAATACCAGCTGAACTGGTACTGAGCCCCACTCACACACCAGGATTGAGGCAATTCAATACACACCTCGATACATACCAGCTGGAGTGGGACTGAGCACCACTCACACACCAGGAAAGAGCCAATTCTATCCAGACCTCTATTAACACCAGCTGGAGTGGTACGGAGCCCCAGTCAACTACCAGGAAAGAGCCAAGTCAATCCAGGCCTCTATTAATACCAGCTGAAGTGGTACTGAGTCCCACTCACATACCAGGAAAGAGCCAATTCAATCCAGGCCTCTATCAATACCAGCTGGAGTGGTACGGAGCCCCAGTCACGCACCAGGAAAGAGCCAAGTCAATCCAGGCCTCTATTAATACCAGCTGAAGTGGTACTGAGTCCCACTCACACACCAGGAAAGAGCCAATTCAATCCAGGCCTCTATAAATACCAGCTGAAGTGGTACTGAGTGCCACTCACACACCAGGAAAGAGCCAATTCAATCCAGGCCTCTATTAATACCAGCTGGAGTGGTAGGGAGCCCCAGTCACACACCAGGAAAGAGCCAAATCAATCCAGACCTCTATTAATACCAGCTGGAGTGGTACTGATCCCCACTCACACACCAGCAAAGAGCCAAGTCAATCCAGGCCTCTATCAATACCAGCTGGAGAGGTACTGAGTCCCACTCACACACCAGGAAAGAGCCAATTCAATCCAGACGTCTATTAATACCAGCTGGAGAGGTACTGAGTCCCACTCACACACCAGGAAAGAGCCAATTCAATCCAGGCCTCTATCAATACCAGCTGGAGAGGTACTGAGTCCCACTCACGCACCAGGAAAGAGCCATTTCAATCCAGACGTCTATTAATACCAGCTGGAGTGGAACTGAGTCCCACTCACACACCAGGAAAGAGCCAATTAAATCCTACCTCTATTAATACCAGCTGGAGTGTTACTGAGTCCCACTCACACACCAGGGAAGAGCCAATTCAATCCAAACCTCTATTAATACCAGCTGGAGTGGTACTGAGTCCCACTCACACACCAGGAAAGAGGCAATTCAATCCAGGCCTCTATCAATACCAGCTGGAGAGGTACTGAGTCCCACTCACACACCAGGAAAGAGTCAATTCAATCCAGACCTCTATTAATACCAGCTGGAGTGGTACTGAGCCCCACGCACACTAGGAAAGAGGCAATTCAATCCAGACGTCTATTAATACCAGCTGGAGTGGTACTGAGTCCCACTCACACACCAGGAAAGAGCCAATTAAATCCAGACCTCTATTAATACCAGCTGGAGTGGAACTGAACCCCAGTCACCCACCAGGAAAGAGCCACTTAAATCCAGGCCTCTATAAATACCAGCTGGAGAGGTACAGAGTCCCACTCACACACCAGGAAAGAGCCAATTAAATACAGACCTCTATTAATACCAGATGGAGTGGAACTGAACCCCAGTCACCCACCAGGAAAGAGCCACTTAAATCCAGGCCTCTATAAATACCAGCTGGAGTGGTACTGAGTCCCACTCACGCACCAGAAAGAGCAAATTCAATCGAGGCTTCCATTAATACCAGCTGGAATGGTACTGAGTCTCACTCACACACCAGGAAAGAGCCAATGCAATCCAGACCTCATTCAATATCTGCTAGAGTGGTACTGAGGCTCACGCACACACCAGAAAAGTGCCAATTCAATGCAAACCTTTATTAGGAACAGCTGGAGTGGGACTGAGCGCCACTCAATCACCAGGAAGGAGCCAATTCAATCCAGACCTCTATTAACACCAGCTGGAGTGGTACTGAGTCCCACTCACTCACCAGTGAAGAGCCAATTCAATCCAGACCTCTACTAATACCAGCTGGAGTCGTACTGAGCCCCACTCACTCACCAGGATGGAGGCAATTCAATCCAGACCTCTATTATTAGCAGCTGGAGTGGTACTGAGCCCCACTCACTCACCAGGAAAGATCCAATTCAATCCAGACCTCTATGAGTACAAGCTGGTGTGGTACTGAGCCCCACTCACTCACCAGGATGGAGCCAATTCAATCCAAGCCTCGATAAATACCAGCTGAACTGGTACTGAGCCCCACTCACACACCAGGATTGAGGCAATTCAATACACACCTCGATAAATACCAGCTGGAGTGGGACTGAGCACCACTCACACACCAGGAAATAGCCAATTCTATCCAGACCTCTATTAACTCCAGCTGGAGTGGTACGGAGCCCCAGTCAACTACCAGGAAAGAGCCAAGTCAATCCAGGCCTCTATTAATACCAGCTGAAGTGGTACTGAGTCCCACTCACATACCAGGAAAGAGCCAATTCAATCCAGGCCTCTATCAATACCAGCTGGAGTGGTACGGAGCCCCAGTCACGCACCAGGAAAGAGCCAAGTCAATCCAGGCCTCTATTAATACCAGGTGAAGTGGTACTGAGTCCCACTCACACACCAGGAAAGAGCCAATTCAATCCAGGCCTCTATAAATACCAGCTGAAGTGGTACTGAGTCCCACTCACATACCAGGAAAGAGCCAATTCAATCCAGGCCTCTATCAATACCAGCTGGAGTGGTACGGAGCCCCAGTCACGCACCAGGAAAGAGCCAAGTCAATCCAGGCCTCTATTAATACCAGGTGAAGTGGTACTGAGTCCCACTCACACACCAGGAAAGAGCCAATTCAATCCAGGCCTCTATAAATACCAGCTGAAGTGGTACTGAGTGCCACTCACACACCAGGAAAGAGCCAATTCAATCCAGGCCTCTATTAATACCAGCTGGAGTGGTAGGGAGCCCCAGTCACACACCAGGAAAGAGCCAAATCAATCCAGACCTCTATTAATACCAGCTGGAGTGGTACTGATCCCCACTCACACACCAGCAAAGAGCCAAGTAAATCCAGGCCTCTATCAATACCAGCTGGAGAGGTACTGAGTCCCACTCACACACCAGGAAAGAGCCAATTCAATCCAGACGTCTATTAATACCAGCTGGAGAGGTACTGAGTCCCACTCACACACCAGGAAAGAGCCAATTCAATCCAGGCCTCTATCAATACCAGCTGGAGAGGTACTGAGTCCCACTCACGCACCAGGAAAGAGCCATTTCAATCCAGACGTCTATTAATACCAGCTGGAGTGGAACTGAGTCCCACTCACACACCAGGAAAGAGCCAATTAAATCCTACCTCTATTAATACCAGCTGGAGTGTTACTGAGTCCCACTCACACACCAGGGAAGAGCCAATTCAATCCAAACCTCTATTAATACCAGCTGGAGTGGTACTGAGTCCCACTCACACACCAGGAAAGAGGCAATTCAATCCAGGCCTCTATCAATACCAGCTGGAGAGGTACTGAGTCCCACTCACACACCAGGAAAGAGTCAATTCAATCCAGACCTCTATTAATACCAGCTGGAGTGGTACTGAGTCCCATTCACACCAGGAAAGAGTCAATTCAATCCAGACGTCTATTAATACCAGCTGGAGTGGTACTGAGTCCCACTCACACACCAGGAAAGAGCCAATTCAATCCAGGCCTCTATCAATACCAGCTGGAGAGGTACTGAGTCCCACTCACACACCAGGAAAGAGCCAATTCAATCCAGACCTCTATTAATACCAGCTGGAGTGGAACTGAGTCCCACTCACACACCAGGAAAGAGCCAATTAAATCCAGACCTCTATTAATACCAGCTGGAGTGTTACTGAGTCCCACTCACACACCAGGGAAGAGCCAATTCAATCCAGGCCTCTATTAATACCAGCTGGAGTGGGACTGAGCCCCACTCAATCACCAGGAAGGAGCCAATTCAATCCAGACCTCTATGAACACCAGCTGGAGTGGTACTGAGTCCCACTCACTCACCACTAGAGAGTCAATTCAATCCAGACCTCTATTAATACCAGCTGGAGTGGGACTGAGCCCCACTCACTCACCAGTAGAGAGTCAATTCAATCCAGACCTCTTATTAACACCAGCTGGAGAGGTACTGAGTCCCACTCACTCACCAGGAAAGAGTCAATTCAATCCAGACCTCTTAATACCAGCTGGAGTGGGACTGAGCCCCACTCAATCACCAGGAAGGAGCCAATTCAATCCAGACCTCTATTAACACCAGCTGGAGTGGTACTGAGTCCCACTCACTGACCAGTAAAGAGGCAATTCAATCCACACCTCGATAAATACCAGCTGGAGTGGGACTGAGTCCCACTCACACACCAGGGAAGAGTCAATTCAATCCAGGCATCTATTAATACCATCTGGAGTGGGACTGAGTCCCACTCACTCACCAGGAAAGAGTCTATTCAATCCAGGCATCTATTAATACCAGCTGGAGTGGGACTGAGTCCCCCACACACACCAGGAAAGAGCCAATTCAATCCAGACCTCTATTAATACCAGCTGGAGTGGGACTGAGCGCCACTCAATCACCAGGAAGGAGCCAATTCAATCCAGACCTCTATTAACACCAGCTGGAGTGGTACTGAGTCCCACTCACTCACCAGTGAAGAGCCAATTCAATCCAGACCTCTACTAATACCAGCTGGAGTCGTACTGAGCCCCACTCACTCACCAGGATGGAGGCAATTCAATCCAGACCTCTATTAATAGCAGCTGGAGTGGTACTGAGCCCCACTCACTCACCAGGAAAGATCCAATTCAATCCAGACCTCTATGAGTACAAGCTGGTGTGGTACTGAGCCCCACTCACTCACCAGGATGGAGCCAATTCAATCCAAGCCTCGATAAATACCAGCTGAACTGGTACTGAGCCCCACTCACACACCAGGATTGAGGCAATTCAATACACACCTCGATACATACCAGCTGGAGTGGGACTGAGCACCACTCACACACCAGGAAAGAGCCAATTCTATCCAGACCTCTATTAACACCAGCTGGAGTGGTACGGAGCCCCAGTCAACTACCAGGAAAGAGCCAAGTCAATCCAGGCCTCTATTAATACCAGCTGAAGTGGTACTGAGTCCCACTCACATACCAGGAAAGAGCCAATTCAATCCAGGCCTCTATCAATACCAGCTGGAGTGGTACGGAGCCCCAGTCACGCACCAGGAAAGAGCCAAGTCAATCCAGGCCTCTATTAATACCAGCTGAAGTGGTACTGAGTCCCACTCACACACCAGGAAAGAGCCAATTCAATCCAGGCCTCTATAAATACCAGCTGAAGTGGTACTGAGTGCCACTCACACACCAGGAAAGAGCCAATTCAATCCAGGCCTCTATTAATACCAGCTGGAGTGGTAGGGAGCCCCAGTCACACACCAGGAAAGAGCCAAATCAATCCAGACCTCTATTAATACCAGCTGGAGTGGTACTGATCCCCACTCACACACCAGCAAAGAGCCAAGTCAATCCAGGCCTCTATCAATACCAGCTGGAGAGGTACTGAGTCCCACTCACACACCAGGAAAGAGCCAATTCAATCCAGACGTCTATTAATACCAGCTGGAGAGGTACTGAGTCCCACTCACACACCAGGAAAGAGCCAATTCAATCCAGGCCTCTATCAATACCAGCTGGAGAGGTACTGAGTCCCACTCACGCACCAGGAAAGAGCCATTTCAATCCAGACGTCTATTAATACCAGCTGGAGTGGAACTGAGTCCCACTCACACACCAGGAAAGAGCCAATTAAATCCTACCTCTATTAATACCAGCTGGAGTGTTACTGAGTCCCACTCACACACCAGGGAAGAGCCAATTCAATCCAAACCTCTATTAATACCAGCTGGAGTGGTACTGAGTCCCACTCACACACCAGGAAAGAGGCAATTCAATCCAGGCCTCTATCAATACCAGCTGGAGAGGTACTGAGTCCCACTCACACACCAGGAAAGAGTCAATTCAATCCAGACCTCTATTAATACCAGCTGGAGTGGTACTGAGCCCCACGCACACTAGGAAAGAGGCAATTCAATCCAGACGTCTATTAATACCAGCTGGAGTGGTACTGAGTCCCACTCACACACCAGGAAAGAGCCAATTAAATCCAGACCTCTATTAATACCAGCTGGAGTGGAACTGAACCCCAGTCACCCACCAGGAAAGAGCCACTTAAATCCAGGCCTCTATAAATACCAGCTGGAGAGGTACAGAGTCCCACTCACACACCAGGAAAGAGCCAATTAAATACAGACCTCTATTAATACCAGATGGAGTGGAACTGAACCCCAGTCACCCACCAGGAAAGAGCCACTTAAATCCAGGCCTCTATAAATACCAGCTGGAGTGGTACTGAGTCCCACTCACGCACCAGAAAGAGCAAATTCAATCGAGGCTTCCATTAATACCAGCTGGAATGGTACTGAGTCTCACTCACACACCAGGAAAGAGCCAATGCAATCCAGACCTCATTCAATATCTGCTAGAGTGGTACTGAGGCTCACGCACACACCAGAAAAGTGCCAATTCAATGCAAACCTTTATTAGGAACAGCTGGAGTGGGACTGAGCGCCACTCAATCACCAGGAAGGAGCCAATTCAATCCAGACCTCTATTAACACCAGCTGGAGTGGTACTGAGTCCCACTCACTCACCAGTGAAGAGCCAATTCAATCCAGACCTCTACTAATACCAGCTGGAGTCGTACTGAGCCCCACTCACTCACCAGGATGGAGGCAATTCAATCCAGACCTCTATTATTAGCAGCTGGAGTGGTACTGAGCCCCACTCACTCACCAGGAAAGATCCAATTCAATCCAGACCTCTATGAGTACAAGCTGGTGTGGTACTGAGCCCCACTCACTCACCAGGATGGAGCCAATTCAATCCAAGCCTCGATAAATACCAGCTGAACTGGTACTGAGCCCCACTCACACACCAGGATTGAGGCAATTCAATACACACCTCGATAAATACCAGCTGGAGTGGGACTGAGCACCATTCACACACCAGGAAATAGCCAATTCTATCCAGACCTCTATTAACTCCAGCTGGAGTGGTACGGAGCCCCAGTCAACTACCAGGAAAGAGCCAAGTCAATCCAGGCCTCTATTAATACCAGCTGAAGTGGTACTGAGTCCCACTCACATACCAGGAAAGAGCCAATTCAATCCAGGCCTCTATCAATACCAGCTGGAGTGGTACGGAGCCCCAGTCACGCACCAGGAAAGAGCCAAGTCAATCCAGGCCTCTATTAATACCAGGTGAAGTGGTACTGAGTCCCACTCACACACCAGGAAAGAGCCAATTCAATCCAGGCCTCTATAAATACCAGCTGAAGTGGTACTGAGTGCCACTCACACACCAGGAAAGAGCCAATTCAATCCAGGCCTCTATTAATACCAGCTGGAGTGGTAGGGAGCCCCAGTCACACACCAGGAAAGAGCCAAATCAATCCAGACCTCTATTAATACCAGCTGGAGTGGTACTGATCCCCACTCACACACCAGCAAAGAGCCAAGTCAATCCAGGCCTCTATCAATACCAGCTGGAGAGGTACTGAGTCCCACTCACACACCAGGAAAGAGCCAATTCAATCCAGACGTCTATTAATACCAGCTGGAGAGGTACTGAGTCCCACTCACACACCAGGAAAGAGCCAATTCAATCCAGGCCTCTATCAATACCAGCTGGAGAGGTACTGAGTCCCACTCACGCACCAGGAAAGAGCCATTTCAATCCAGACGTCTATTAATACCAGCTGGAGTGGAACTGAGTCCCACTCACACACCAGGAAAGAGCCAATTAAATCCTACCTCTATTAATACCAGCTGGAGTGTTACTGAGTCCCACTCACACACCAGGGAAGAGCCAATTCAATCCAAACCTCTATTAATACCAGCTGGAGTGGTACTGAGTCCCACTCACACACCAGGAAAGAGGCAATTCAATCCAGGCCTCTATCAATACCAGCTGGAGAGGTACTGAGTCCCACTCACACACCAGGAAAGAGTCAATTCAATCCAGACCTCTATTAATACCAGCTGGAGTGGTACTGAGCCCCACGCACACTAGGAAAGAGGCAATTCAATCCAGACGTCTATTAATACCAGCTGGAGTGGTACTGAGTCCCACTCACACACCAGGAAAGAGCCAATTAAATCCAGACCTCTATTAATACCAGTTGGAGTGGAACTGAACCCCAGTCACCCACCAGGAAAGAGCCACTTAAATCCAGGCCTCTATAAATACCAGCTGGAGAGGTACAGAGTCCCACTCACACACCAGGAAAGAGCCAATTAAATACAGACCTCTATTAATACCAGATGGAGTGGAACTGAACCCCAGTCACCCACCAGGAAAGAGCCACTTAAATCCAGGCCTCTATAAATACCAGCTGGAGTGGTACTGAGTCCCACTCACACACCAGAAAGAGCAAATTCAATCGAGGCTTCCATTAATACCAGCTGGAATGGTACTGAGTCTCACTCACACACCAGGAAAGAGCCAATTCAATCCAGACCTCATTCAATATCTGCTAGAGTGGTACTGAGGCTCACGCACACACCAGAAAAGTGCCAATTCAATGCAAACCTTTATTAGGAACAGCTGGAGCGGTACTGAGTCCCACTCACATACCAGGAAAGAGCCAGTTCAATCCAGGCCTCTATTAATACCAGCTGGAGTGGAACTGAGTCCCACACACACACCAGGAACGAGTCAATACAATCCAGACCTCTGTTCATAACAGCTGGAGTGGAACTGAGTCCCACACACACACCAGGAAAGAGTCAATTCAATCCAGACCAATATTAGTACCAGCTGGAGTGGTACTGAACCCCAGTCACCCACCAGGAAAGAGCTACTTAAAACCAGGCCTCTATAAATACCAGCTGCTGAGGTACAGAGTCCCATTCACACACCAGGGAAGAGCCAGTACATTCCAGGCCTCTATAAATACAAGCTGGAGAGGTACTGAGTCCCACGCAAACATCAGGAAAGACCCAGTTCAACCCAGGCCTCTAATAATACCAGCTGGAGTGGTACTGAGAATCGCTCACACAAAAAAAAAGAGCCAGTTCAATCCAGGCCTCTATTAATACCAGCTGGAGTGTTACTGAGTCCCACTCAAACACCAGGGAAGAGCCAATTCAATCCAGGCCTCTATTAATACCAGCTGGAGTGGGACTGAGCCCCACTCAATCACCAGGAAGGAGCCAATTCAATCCAGAACTCTATGAACACCAGCTGGAGTGGTACTGAGTCCCACTCACTCACCACTAGAGAGTCAATTCAATCCAGACCTCTATTAATACCAGCTGGAGTGGGACTGAGCCCCACTCACTCACCAGTAGAGAGTCAATTCAATCCAGACCTCTTATTAACACCAGCTGGAGAGGTACTGAGTCCCACTCACTCACCAGGAAAGAGTCAATTCAATCCAGACCTCTTAATACCAGCTGGAGTGGGACTGAGCCCCACTCAATCACCAGGAAGGAGCCAATTCAATCCAGACCTCTATTAACACCAGCTGGAGTGGTACTGAGTCCCACTCACTGACCAGTAAAGAGGCAATTCAATCCACACCTCGATAAATACCAGCTGGAGTGTGACTGAGTCCCACTCACACACCAGGGAAGAGTCAATTCAATCCAGGCATCTATTAATACCATCTGGAGTGGGACTGAGTCCCACTCACTCACCAGGAAAGAGTCTATTCAATCCAGGCATCTATTAATACCAGCTGGAGTTTGACTGAGTCCCCCACACACACCAGGAAAGAGCCAATTCAATCCAGACCTCTATTAATACCAGCTGGAGTGGGACTGAGCGCCACTCAATCACCAGGAAGGAGCCAATTCAATCCAGACCTCTATTAACACCAGCTGGAGTGGTACTGAGTCCCACTCACTCACCAGTGAAGAGCCAATTCAATCCAGACCTCTACTAATACCAGCTGGAGTCGTACTGAGCCCCACTCACTCACCAGGATGGAGGCAATTCAATCCAGACCTCTATTAATAGCAGCTGGAGTGGTACTGAGCCCCACTCACTCACCAGGAAAGATCGAATTCAATCCAGACCTCTATGAGTACAAGCTGGTGTGGTACTGAGCCCCACTCACTCACCAGGATGGAGCCAATTCAATCCAGGCCTCGATAAATACCAGCTGAACTGGTACTGAGCCCCACTCACACACCAGGATTGAGGCAATTCAGTACACACCTCGATAAATACCAGCTGGAGTGGGACTGAGCACCACTCACACACCAGGAAAGAGCCAATTCTATCCAGACCTCTATTAATACCAGCTGGAGTGGTACGGAGCCCCAGTCAACTACCAGGAAAGAGCCAAGTCAATCCAGGCCTCTATTAATACCAACTGAAGTGGTACTGAGTCCCACTCACATACCAGGAAAGAGCCAATTCAATCCAGGCCTCTATCAATACCAGCTGGAGTGGTACGGAGCCCCAGTCATGCACCAGGAAAGAGCCAAGTCAATCCAGGCCTCTATTAATACCAGCTGAAGTGGTACTGAGTCCCACTCACACACCAGGAAAGAGCCAATTCAATCCAGGCCTCTATAAATACCAGCTGAAGTGGTACTGAGTCCCACTCACACACCAGGAAAGAGCCAATTCAATCCAGGCCTCTATTAATACCAGCTGGAGTGGTAGGGAGCCCCAGTCACACACCAGGAAAGAGCCAAATCAATCCAGAACTCTATTAATACCAGCTGGAGTGGTACTGGTCCCCACTCACACACCAGCAAAGAGCCAAGTCAATCCAGGCCTCTATCAATACCAGCTGGAGAGGTACTGAGTCCCACTCACACACCAGGAAAGAGCCAATTCAATCCAGACGTCTATTAATACCAGCTGGAGAGGTACTGAGTCCCACTCACACACCAGGAAAGAGCCAATTCAATCCAGGCCTCTATCAATACCAGCTGGAGAGGTACTGAGTCCCACTCACGCACCAGGAAAGAGCCATTTCAATCCAGACGTCTATTAATACCAGCTGGAGTGGAACTGAGTCCCACTCACACACCAGGAAAGAGCCAATTAAATCCTACCTCTATTAATACCAGCTGGAGTGTTACTGAGTCCCACTCACACACCAGGGAAGAGCCAATTCAATCCAAACCTCTATTAATACCAGCTGGAGTGGTACTGAGTCCCACTGACACACCAGGAAAGAGGCAATTCAATCCAGGCCTCTATCAATACCAGCTGGAGAGGTACTGAGTCCCACTCACACACCAGGAAAGAGTCAATTCAATCCAGACCTCTATTAATACCAGCTGGAGTGGTACTGAGCCCCACGCACACCAGGAAAGAGGCAATTCAATCCAGACGTCTATTAATACCAGCTGGAGTGGTACTGAGTCCCACTCACACACCAGGAAAGAGCCAATTAAATCCAGACCTCTATTAATACCAGCTGGAGTGGAACTGAACCCCAGTCACCCACCAGGAAAGAGCCACTTAAATCCAGGCCTCTATAAATACCAGCTGGAGAGGTACAGAGTCCCACTCACACACCAGGAAAGAGCCAATTAAATACAGACCTCTATTAATACCAGATGGAGTGGAACTGAACCCCAGTCACCCACCAGGAAAGCGCCACTTAAATCCAGGCCTCTATAAATACCAGCTGGAGTGGTACTGAGTTCCACTCACACACCAGAAAGAGCAAATTCAATCGAGGCTTCCATTAATACCAGCTGGAATGGTACTGAGTCTCACTCACACACCAGGAAAGATCCAATGCAATCCAGACCTCATTCAATATCTGCTAGAGTGGTACTGAGGCTCACGCACACACCAGAAAAGTGCCAATTCAATGCAAACCTTTATTAGGAACAGCTGGAGCGGTACTGAGTCCCACTCACATACCAGGAAAGAGCCAGTTCAATCCAGGCCTCTATTAATACCAGCTGGAGTGGAACTGAGTCCCACACACACACCAGGAACGAGTCAATACAATCCAGACCTCTGTTCATAACAGCTGGAGTGGAACTGAGTCCCACACACACACCAGGAAAGAGTCAATTCAATCCAGACCAATATTAGTACCAGCTGGAGTGGTACTGAACCCCAGTCACCCACCAGGAAAGAGCTACTTAAAACCAGGCCTCTATAAATACCAGCTGCTGAGGTACAGAGTCCCATTCACACACCAGGGAAGAGCCAGTACATTCCAGGCCTCTATAAATACAAGCTGGAGTGGTACTGAGTCCCACGCAAACATCAGGAAAGACCCAGTTCAATCCAGGCCTCTAATAATACCAGCTGGAGTGGTACTGAGAATCGCTCACACAAAAAAAAAGAGCCAGTTCAATCCAGGCCTCTATTAATACCAGCTGGAGTGGGACTGAGTGCCACCCATTCAGCAGGAAAGAGCCAATTCAATCCAGGCCTCTATTTATACCAGCTGGAGTGGTACTGAGTCCCACACACACATCAGGAAAGAGCCAGTTCAATCCAGGCCTCTATTAATACCAGCTGGAGTGGGACTGAGTGCCACCCATTCAGCAGGAAAGAGCCAGTTCAATCCAGGCCTCTATTAATACCAGCTGGAGTGGGACTGAGTGCCACCCATTCAGCAGGAAAGAGCCAATTCAATCCAGGCCTCTATTTATACCAGCTGGAGTGGTACTGAGACCCACACACACATCAGGAAAGAGCCAGTTCAATCCAGACCTCTATTAATACCAGCTGGAGTGGCACTGAACCCCAGTCACCCACCAGGAAAGAGCCAATTCAATCCAGGCCTCTATTAATACCAGCTGGAGTGGCACTGAACCCCAGTCACCCACCAGGAAAGAGCTACTTAAATCCAGGCCTCTATAAATACCAGCTTAAGTGGGACTGAGTCCCACTCACACACCAGAAAGAGCCAATTCAATCGAGGCTTCCATTATTACCAGCTGGAATGGTACTGAGTCTCACTCACACACCAGGAAAGAGCCAATGCAATCCAGACCTCTTTCAATACCAGCTAGAGTGGTACTGAGTCGCACTCACACACCAGGAAAGAGCCAATTCAATCCAGACATCTATTAATAGCATCTGGAGTGGTACTGAGTCTCACGCACACACCAGCAGAAAGCCAACTCAAGCAAAGCTTTTATTAATACCAGCTGGTGTGGCACTGAGGCCCACTCACACACCAGGAAAGAACCAATTCAATCCAGACATCTATTAATATCTGCTGGAGTGGTACTGAGGCTCACGCACACACCAGAAAAGAGCCAATTCAATCCAGACCTTTATTGATACCAGCTGGAGTGGTACTGAGTCCCACTCACATACCAGGAAAGAGCCATTTCATTCCTGGCCATTATTAATACCAGCTGGAGCGGGACTGAGTCCGATTCACACACCAGGGAAGAGTCAGTTCATTACAGGCCTCTATTAATACCAGCTGGAATGGCACTGAGTCTCACTCACACACCAGAAAGAGCCAAATCAATCCTGATCTCCATTAACGCCAGCTGGAGTGGTACTGAGTCCCACTCACACACCAGGAAAGAGGCAATTCAATCCTGATCTCCATTAATAACAGCTGGAGTGGTACTGAGTCCCACTCACACACCAGGAAAGAGGCAATTCAATCCAGGTCTCTAATAATACCAGCTGGAGTGGTACTGAGTCCCACTCACACACCAGAAAGAGCCAAATCAATCCTGATCTCCATTAATACCAGCTGGAGTGGTACTGAGTCCCACTCACACACCAGGAAAGAGGCAATTCAATCCTGATCTCCATTAATACCAGCTGGAGTGGTACTGAGTCCCACTCACACACCAGGGAAGAGCCAATTCAATCCAGATCTCTATTAGAACCAGCTGTACTGGAATCAACTCACACTCAAACAGCAGGGAAGAGCCAGTACTTTCCAGGCCTCTATAAATACCAGCTGGAGTGGTACTGAGTCCCAGTCACCCACCAGGAAAGAGCCACTTAAATCCAGGCCTCTAATAATACCAGCTGGAGTGGTACTGAGTCTCACTCACACACCAGGAACGAGCCAATTCAATTCTGGCCTCTATTAATGCCAGCTGGAGTGGAATTATCCTCCACTCACACACCAGGAAAGTGCCAATTCTATCCAGACCTCCATTAATACCAGCTGGAATTGTTTTGAGTCCCACTCACACACCAGGAAAGAGCCAGTTCAATCCATGCCTCTATTAAATACATTTGAAGTGGACTGTGTCCCACTCACACACCAGGAAAGAGCCAGTTCAATCCACGCCTCTATTAAATACATTTGAAGTGGACTGTGTCCCACTCACACACCAGGAAAGAGCCAGTTCATTCCAGGACTCTATTAATACCAGCTGGAGTGACATTGAGTGCCACTCACACACCAGGAAGAGGCAGATCAATCCAGGCGTCTGTTAATACCAGCTGGAGTGGGACTGAGTCCCACTCACACACCAGGAAAGTGAGAATTCAATATAGCCCTCCATTAATAGCATCTGGAGTTGCACTGAGTCTCTCTCACACACCAGGAAAAAGAGAATGCAATCCAGAACTCTATAAATACCAGCTGGAGTGGTACTGAACCCCACTCAAACACCAGTAAAGAGCCAATTCAATTCAGGCCTCTATCAATACCAGCTGGAGTGGTACTGAGTCTCACTGACACACCAGGAAAGAGCCAATTCAATCCAGGGTTCTATTAAAACCAGCTGGCGTGGTACTGAGCCCGAGGCAGATAACAGGAAAGAGCCAATTCAATTCTGGCCTGTATTATTACCAGCTGGAGTGGTACTGATCCCCACTCACACACCAAGAAAGAGCCAATTCCATCCAGGGTTCTATTAATACCAGCTGTTGTGGCACTGAGACTCACTCACACAGCAGGAGAGAGCCAATTCAATCCAAACCTCTATTAATACCAGCAGGATTGTGACTGATTCCAACTCACACACAAGGATAGAGGCAATTGAATCCAGGCCTCTATTATTACCAGCTGGAGTGGTACTGAGTCCCACTCACACACCAGGAAAGAGCCAATTCAATTCTGGCCTGTATTATTACCAGCTGGAGTGGTACTGATCCCCACTCTCACACCAAGAAAGAGCCAATTCAATCCAGGCCTCTATTAATACCAGCTGGAGTGGTGCTGATTCTCTCTCACACACCAGGAAAGAGCCAATTCAATCGAGACCTCTATTAATACCAGCTGGAGTGGTACTGAGTCCCACTCACACACCAGCAAAGAGCCAATTCAATCCAGACCTCTATTAATACCAGCTGGAGTGGTACTGAGTCCACCTCAAACACCAGGAAAGAGTCAATTCAATCCACAGCTCGATAAATACCAGCTGGAGTGGGACTGAGTCTCGCTGACTCACCAGGAAAGAGCCAATTCAATCCAGGCCTCAATTAATACCAGCTGGAGTGGTACTGAGCACCACTCACTCACCAGGAAAGAGCCAAGTCAATCCAGGCCTCTATTAATACCAGCTGAAGTGGTACTGAGTCCCACTCACACACCAGGAAAGAGCCAATTCAATCCAGGCCTCTATAAATACCAGCTGAAGTGGTACTGAGTCCCACTCACACACCAGGAAAGAGCCAATTCAATCCAGGCCTCTATTAATACCAGCTGGAGTGGTAGGGAGCCCCAGTCACACACCAGGAAAGAGCCAAATCAATCCAGACCTCTATTAATATCAGCTGGAGTGGTACTGATCCCCACTCACACACCAGCAAAGAGCCAAGTCAATCCAGGCCTCTATCAATACCAGCTGGAGAGGTACTGAGTCCCACTCACACACCAGGAAAGAGCCAATTCAATCCAGACGTCTATTAATACCAGCTGGAGAGGTACTGAGTCCCACTCACACACCAGGAAAGAGCCAATTCAATCCAGGCCTCTATCAATACCAGCTGGAGAGGTACTGAGTCCCACTCACGCACCAGGAAAGAGGCAATTCAATCCAGGCCTCTATCAATACCAGCTGGAGAGGTACTGAGTCCCACTCACACACCAGGAAAGAGTCAATTCAATCCAGACCTCTATTAATACCAGCTGGAGTGGTACTGAGCCCCACGCACACCAGGAAAGAGGCAATTCAATCCAGACGTCTATTAATACCAGCTGGAGTGGTACTGAGTCCCACTCACACACCAGGAAAGAGCCAATTAAATCCAGACCTCTATTAATACCAGCTGGAGTGGAACTGAACCCCAGTCACCCACCAGGAAAGAGCCACTTAAATCCAGGCCTCTATAAATACCAGCTGGAGAGGTACAGAGTCCCACTCACACACCAGGAAAGAGCCAATTAAATACAGACCTCTATTAATACCAGATGGAGTGGAACTGAACCCCAGTCACCCACCAGGAAAGAGCCACTTAAATCCAGGCCTCTGTAAATACCAGCTGGAGTGGTACTGAGTCCCACTCACACACCAGAAAGAGCAAATTCAATCGAGGCTTCCATTAATACCAGCTGGAATGGTACTGAGTCTCACTCACACACCAGGAAAGAGCCAATGCAATCCAGACCTCATTCAATATCTGCTAGAGTGGTACTGAGGCTCACGCACACAACAGAAAAGTGCCAATTCAATGCAAACCTTAATTAGGAACAGCTGGAGCGGTACTGAGTCCCACTCACATACCAGGAAAGAGCCAGTTCAATCCAGGCCTCTATTAATACCAGCTGGAGTGGAACTGAGTCCCACACACACACCAGGAACGAGTCAATACAATCCAGACCTCTGTTCATAACAGCTGGAGTGGAACTGAGTCCCACACACACACCAGGAAAGAGTCAATTCAATCCAGACCAATATTAGTACCAGCTGGAGTGGTACTGAACCCCAGTCACCCACCAGGAAAGAGCTACTTAAAACCAGGCCTCTATAAATACCAGCTGCTGAGGTACAGAGTCCCATTCACACACCAGGGAAGAGCTAGTACATTCCAGGCCTCTATAAATACAAGCTGGAGTGGTACTGAGTCCCACGCAAACATCAGGAAAGACCCAGTTCAATCCAGGCCTCTAATAATACCAGCTGGAGTGGTACTGAGAATCGCTCACACAAAAAAAAAGAGCCAGTTCAATCCAGGCCTCTATTAATACCAGCTGGAGTGGGACTGAGTGCCACCCATTCAGCAGGAAAGAGCCAATTCAATCCAGGCCTCTATTTATACCAGCTGGAGTGGTACTGAGTCCCACACACACATCAGGAAAGAGCCAGTTCAATCCAGGCCTCTATTAATACCAGCTGGAGTGGGACTGAGTGCCACTCATTCAGCAGGAAAGAGCCAATTCAATCCAGGCCTCTATTTATACCAGCTGGAGTGGCACTGAACCCCAGTCACCCACCAGGAAAGAGCCAATTCAATCCAGGCCTCTATTAATACCAGCTGGAGTGGCACTGAACCCCAGTCACCCACCAGGAAAGAGCCAATTCAATCCAGGCCTCTATTAATACCAGCTGGAGTGGCACTGAACCCCAGTCACCCACCAGGAAAGAGCTACTTAAATCCAGGCCTCTATAAATACCAGCTTAAGTGGGACTGAGTCCCACTCACACACCAGAAAGAGCCAATTCAATCGAGGCTTCCATTATTACCAGCTGGAATGGTACTGAGTCTCACTCACACACCAGGAAAGAGCCAATGCAATCCAGACCTCTTTCAATACCAGCTAGAGTGGTACTGAGTCGCACTCACACACCAGGAAAGAGCCAATTCAATCCAGACATCTATTAATAGCATCTGGAGTGGTACTGAGTCTCACGCACACACCAGCAGAAAGCCAACTCAAGCAAAGCTTTTATTAATACCAGCTGGTGTGGCACTGAGGCCCACTCACACACCAGGAAAGAACCAATTCAATCCAGACATCTATTAATATCTGCTGGAGTGGTACTGAGGCTCACGCACACACCAGAAAAGAGCCAATTCAATCCAGACCTTTATTGATACCAGCTGGAGTGGTACTGAGTCCCACTCACATACCAGGAAAGAGCCATTTCATTCCTGGCCATTATTAATACCAGCTGGAGCGGGACTGAGTCCGATTCACACACCAGGGAAGAGTCAGTTCATTACAGGCCTCTATTAATACCAGCTGGAATGGCACTGAGTCTCACTCACACACCAGAAAGAGCCAAATCAATCCTGATCTCCATTAACGCCAGCTGGAGTGGTACTGAGTCCCACTCACACACCAGGAAAGAGGCAATTCAATCCTGATCTCCATTAATAACAGCTGGAGTGGTACTGAGTCCCACTCACACACCAGGAAAGAGGCAATTCAATCCAGGTCTCTAATAATACCAGCTGGAGTGGTACTGAGTCCCACTCACACACCAGAAAGAGCCAAATCAATCCTGATCTCCATTAATACCAGCTGGAGTGGTACTGAGTCCCACTCACACACCAGGAAAGAGGCAATTCAATCCTGATCTCCATTAATACCAGCTGGAGTGGTACTGAGTCCCACTCACACACCAGGGAAGAGCCAATTCAATCCAGATCTCTATTAGAACCAGCTGTACTGGAATCAACTCACACTCAAACAGCAGGGAAGAGCCAGTACTTTCCAGGCCTCTATAAATACCAGCTGGAGTGGTACTGAGTCCCAGTCACCCACCAGGAAAGAGCCACTTAAATCCAGGCCTCTAATAATACCAGCTGGAGTGGTACTGAGTCTCACTCACACACCAGGAACGAGCCAATTCAATTCTGGCCTCTATTAATGCCAGCTGGAGTGGAATTATCCTCCACTCACACACCAGGAAAGTGCCAATTCTATCCAGACCTCCATTAATACCAGCTGGAATTGTTTTGAGTCCCACTCACACACCAGGAAAGAGCCAGTTCAATCCATGCCTCTATTAAATACATTTGAAGTGGACTGTGTCCCACTCACACACCAGGAAAGAGCCAGTTCAATCCACGCCTCTATTAAATACATTTGAAGTGGACTGTGTCCCACTCACACACCAGGAAAGAGCCAGTTCATTCCAGGACTCTATTAATACCAGCTGGAGTGACATTGAGTGCCACTCACACACCAGGAAGAGGCAGATCAATCCAGGCGTCTGTTAATACCAGCTGGAGTGGGACTGAGTCCCACTCACACACCAGGAAAGTGAGAATTCAATATAGCCCTCCATTAATAGCATCTGGAGTTGCACTGAGTCTCTCTCACACACCAGGAAAAAGAGAATGCAATCCAGAACTCTATAAATACCAGCTGGAGTGGTACTGAACCCCACTCAAACACCAGTAAAGAGCCAATTCAATTCAGGCCTCTATCAATACCAGCTGGAGTGGTACTGAGTCTCACTGACACACCAGGAAAGAGCCAATTCAATCCAGGGTTCTATTAAAACCAGCTGGCGTGGTACTGAGCCCGAGGCAGATAACAGGAAAGAGCCAATTCAATTCTGGCCTGTATTATTACCAGCTGGAGTGGTACTGATCCCCACTCACACACCAAGAAAGAGCCAATTCCATCCAGGGTTCTATTAATACCAGCTGTTGTGGCACTGAGACTCACTCACACAGCAGGAGAGAGCCAATTCAATCCAAACCTCTATTAATACCAGCAGGATTGTGACTGATTCCAACTCACACACAAGGATAGAGGCAATTGAATCCAGGCCTCTATTATTACCAGCTGGAGTGGTACTGAGTCCCACTCACACACCAGGAAAGAGCCAATTCAATTCTGGCCTGTATTATTACCAGCTGGAGTGGTACTGATCCCCACTCTCACACCAAGAAAGAGCCAATTCAATCCAGGCCTCTATTAATACCAGCTGGAGTGGTGCTGATTCTCTCTCACACACCAGGAAAGAGCCAATTCAATCGAGACCTCTATTAATACCAGCTGGAGTGGTACTGAGTCCCACTCACACACCAGCAAAGAGCCAATTCAATCCAGACCTCTATTAATACCAGCTGGAGTGGTACTGAGTCCACCTCAAACACCAGGAAAGAGTCAATTCAATCCACAGCTCGATAAATACCAGCTGGAGTGGGACTGAGTCTCGCTGACTCACCAGGAAAGAGCCAATTCAATCCAGGCCTCAATTAATACCAGCTGGAGTGGTACTGAGCACCACTCACTCACCAGGAAAGAGCCAAGTCAATCCAGGCCTCTATTAATACCAGCTGAAGTGGTACTGAGTCCCACTCACACACCAGGAAAGAGCCAATTCAATCCAGGCCTCTATAAATACCAGCTGAAGTGGTACTGAGTCCCACTCACACACCAGGAAAGAGCCAATTCAATCCAGGCCTCTATTAATACCAGCTGGAGTGGTAGGGAGCCCCAGTCACACACCAGGAAAGAGCCAAATCAATCCAGACCTCTATTAATATCAGCTGGAGTGGTACTGATCCCCACTCACACACCAGCAAAGAGCCAAGTCAATCCAGGCCTCTATCAATACCAGCTGGAGAGGTACTGAGTCCCACTCACACACCAGGAAAGAGCCAATTCAATCCAGACGTCTATTAATACCAGCTGGAGAGGTACTGAGTCCCACTCACACACCAGGAAAGAGCCAATTCAATCCAGGCCTCTATCAATACCAGCTGGAGAGGTACTGAGTCCCACTCACGCACCAGGAAAGAGGCAATTCAATCCAGGCCTCTATCAATACCAGCTGGAGAGGTACTGAGTCCCACTCACACACCAGGAAAGAGTCAATTCAATCCAGACCTCTATTAATACCAGCTGGAGTGGTACTGAGCCCCACGCACACCAGGAAAGAGGCAATTCAATCCAGACGTCTATTAATACCAGCTGGAGTGGTACTGAGTCCCACTCACACACCAGGAAAGAGCCAATTAAATCCAGACCTCTATTAATACCAGCTGGAGTGGAACTGAACCCCAGTCACCCACCAGGAAAGAGCCACTTAAATCCAGGCCTCTATAAATACCAGCTGGAGAGGTACAGAGTCCCACTCACACACCAGGAAAGAGCCAATTAAATACAGACCTCTATTAATACCAGATGGAGTGGAACTGAACCCCAGTCACCCACCAGGAAAGAGCCACTTAAATCCAGGCCTCTATAAATACCAGCTGGAGTGGTACTGAGTCCCACTCACACACCAGAAAGAGCAAATTCAATCGAGGCTTCCATTAATACCAGCTGGAATGGTACTGAGTCTCACTCACACACCAGGAAAGAGCCAATGCAATCCAGACCTCATTCAATATCTGCTAGAGTGGTACTGAGGCTCACGCACACAACAGAAAAGTGCCAATTCAATGCAAACCTTTATTAGGAACAGCTGGAGCGGTACTGAGTCCCACTCACATACCAGGAAAGAGCCAGTTCAATCCAGGCCTCTATTAATACCAGCTGGAGTGGAACTGAGTCCCACACACACACCAGGAACGAGTCAATACAATCCAGACCTCTGTTCATAACAGCTGGAGTGGAACTGAGTCCCACACACACACCAGGAAAGAGTCAATTCAATCCAGACCAATATTAGTACCAGCTGGAGTGGTACTGAACCCCAGTCACCCACCAGGAAAGAGCTACTTAAAACCAGGCCTCTATAAATACCAGCTGCTGAGGTACAGAGTCCCATTCACACACCAGGGAAGAGCTAGTACATTCCAGGCCTCTATAAATACAAGCTGGAGTGGTACTGAGTCCCACGCAAACATCAGGAAAGACCCAGTTCAATCCAGGCCTCTAATAATACCAGCTGGAGTGGTACTGAGAATCGCTCACACAAAAAAAAAGAGCCAGTTCAATCCAGGCCTCTATTAATACCAGCTGGAGTGGGACTGAGTGCCACCCATTCAGCAGGAAAGAGCCAATTCAATCCAGGCCTCTATTTATACCAGCTGGAGTGGTACTGAGTCCCACACACACATCAGGAAAGAGCCAGTTCAATCCAGGCCTCTATTAATACCAGCTGGAGTGGGACTGAGTGCCACTCATTCAGCAGGAAAGAGCCAATTCAATCCAGGCCTCTATTTATACCAGCTGGAGTGGCACTGAACCCCAGTCACCCACCAGGAAAGAGCCAATTCAATCCAGGCCTCTATTAATACCAGCTGGAGTGGCACTGAACCCCAGTCACCCACCAGGAAAGAGCTACTTAAATCCAGGCCTCTATAAATACCAGCTGAAGTGGGACTGAGTCCCACTCACACACCAGAAAGAGCCAATTCAATCGAGGCTTCCATTATTACCAGCTGGAATAGTACTGAGTCTCACTCACACACCAGGAAAGAGCCAATGCAATCCAGACCTCTTTCAATACCAGCTAGAGTGGTACTGAGTCGCACTCACACACCAGGAAAGAGCCAATTCAATCCAGACATCTATTAATAGCATCTGGAGTGGTACTGAGTCTCACGCACACACCAGCAGAAAGCCAACTCAAGCAAAGCTTTTATTAATACCAGCTGGTGTGGCACTGAGGCCCACTCACACACCAGGAAAGAACCAATTCAATCCAGACATCTATTAATATCTGCTGGAGTGGTACTGAGGCTCACGCACACACCAGAAAAGAGCCAATTCAATCCAGACCTTTATTGATACCAGCTGGAGTGGTACTGAGTCCCACTCACATACCAGGAAAGAGCCATTTCATTCCTGGCCATTATTAATACCAGCTGGAGCGGGACTGAGTCCGATTCACACACCAGGGAAGAGTCAGTTCATTACAGGCCTCTATTAATACCAGCTGGAATGGCACTGAGTCTCACTCATACACCAGAAAGAGCCAAATCAATCCTGATCTCCATTAACGCCAGCTGGAGTGGTACTGAGTCCCACTCACACACCAGGAAAGAGGCAATTCAATCCTGATCTCCATTAATAACAGCTGGAGTGGTACTGAGTCCCACTCACACACCAGGAAAGAGGCAATTCAATCCAGGTCTCTAATAATACCAGCTGGAGTGGTACTGAGTCCCACTCACACACCAGAAAGAGCCAAATCAATCCTGATCTCCATTAATACCAGCTGGAGTGGTACTGAGTCCCACTCACACACCAGGAAAGAGGCAATTCAATCCTGATCTCCATTAATACCAGCTGGAGTGGTACTGAGTCCCACTCACACACCAGGGAAGAGCCAATTCAATCCAGATCTCTATTAGAACCAGCTGTACTGGAATCAACTCACACTCAAACAGCAGGGAAGAGCCAGTACTTTCCAGGCCTCTATAAATACCAGCTGGAGTGGTACTGAGTCCCAGTCACCCACCAGGAAAGAGCCACTTAAATCCAGGCCTCTAATAATACCAGCTGGAGTGGTACTGAGTCTCACTCACACACCAGGAACGAGCCAATTCAATTCTGGCCTCTATTAATGCCAGCTGGAGTGGAATTATCCTCCACTCACACACCAGGAAAGTGCCAATTCTATCCAGACCTCCATTAATACCAGCTGGAATTGTTTTGAGTCCCACTCACACTCCAGGAAAGAGCCAATTCAATCCAGACACCTATTAATACCAGCTGGAGTGGTACTGAGCCCCACTCACACACCAGGAAAGGGCAAAATCAATCCAGGCTAATTTAATACCAGCTGGAGTTGTACTGAGCCCCACTCACACACCAGGAAAGAGCCAATTCAATCCAGAGCTCTATTAATATCTGCTGGAGTGGTACTGATTCTCTCTCACACACCAGGAAAGAGCCAATTCAATCGAGACCTCTATTAATACCAGCTGGAGTGTTACTGAGTCCCACTCACACACCAGGAAAGAGCCAATTCAATCCAGACCTCTATTAATACCAGCTGGAGTGGAACTGAGTCCCACACGCACACCAGGAACGAGTCAATACAATCCAGACCTCTGTTCATAACAGCTGGAGTGGAACTGAGTCCCACACACACACCAGGAAAGAGTCAATTCAATCCAGACCAATATTAGTACCAGCTGGAGTGGTACTGAACCCCAGTCACCCACCAGGAAAGAGCTACTTAAAACCAGGCCTCTATAAATACCAGCTGCTGAGGTACAGAGTCCCATTCACACACCAGGGAAGAGCTAGTACATTCCAGGCCTCTATAAATACAAGCTGGAGTGGTACTGAGTCCCACGCAAACATCAGGAAAGACCCAGTTCAATCCAGGCCTCTAATAATACCAGCTGGAGTGGTACTGAGAATCGCTCACACAAAAAAAAAGAGCCAGTTCAATCCAGGCCTCTATTAATACCAGCTGGAGTGGGACTGAGTGCCACCCATTCAGCAGGAAAGAGCCAATTCAATCCAGGCCTCTATTTATACCAGCTGGAGTGGTACTGAGTCCCACACACACATCAGGAAAGAGCCAGTTCAATCCAGGCCTCTATTAATACCAGCTGGAGTGGGACTGAGTGCCACCCATTCAGCAGGAAAGAGCCAATTCAATCCAGGCCTCTATTTATACCAGCTGGAGTGGTACTGAGACCCACACACACATCAGGAAAGAGCCAGTTCAATCCAGACCTCTATTAATACCAGCTGGAGTGGCACTGAACCCCAGTCACCCACCAGGAAAGAGCCAATTCAATCCAGGCCTCTATTAATACCAGCTGGAGTGGCACTGAACCCCAGTCACCCACCAGGAAAGAGCTACTTAAATCCAGGCCTCTATAAATACCAGCTGAAGTGGGACTGAGTCCCACTCACACACCAGAAAGAGCCAATTCAATCGAGGCTTCCATTATTACCAGCTGGAATGGTACTGAGTCTCACTCACACACCAGGAAAGAGCCAATGCAATCCAGACCTCTTTCAATACCAGCTAGAGTGGTACTGAGTCGCACTCACACACCAGGAAAGAGCCAATTCAATCCAGACATCTATTAATAGCATCTGGAGTGGTACTGAGTCTCACGCACACACCAGCAGAAAGCCAACTCAAGCAAAGCTTTTATTAATACCAGCTGGTGTGGCACTGAGGCCCACTCACACACCAGGAAAGAACCAATTCAATCCAGACATCTATTAATATCTGCTGGAGTGGTACTGAGGCTCACGCACACACCAGAAAAGAGCCAATTCAATCCAGACCTTTATTGATACCAGCTGGAGTGGTACTGAGTCCCACTCACATACCAGGAAAGAGCCATTTCATTCCTGGCCATTATTAATACCAGCTGGAGCGGGACTGAGTCCGATTCACACACCAGGGAAGAGTCAGTTCATTACAGGCCTCTATTAATACCAGCTGGAATGGCACTGAGTCTCACTCATACACCAGAAAGAGCCAAATCAATCCTGATCTCCATTAACGCCAGCTGGAGTGGTACTGAGTCCCACTCACACACCAGGAAAGAGGCAATTCAATCCTGATCTCCATTAATAACAGCTGGAGTGGTACTGAGTCCCACTCACACACCAGGAAAGAGGCAATTCAATCCAGGTCTCTAATAATACCAGCTGGAGTGGTACTGAGTCCCACTCACACACCAGAAAGAGCCAAATCAATCCTGATCTCCATTAATACCAGCTGGAGTGGTACTGAGTCCCACTCACACACCAGGAAAGAGGCAATTCAATCCTGATCTCCATTAATACCAGCTGGAGTGGTACTGAGTCCCACTCACACACCAGGGAAGAGCCAATTCAATCCAGATCTCTATTAGAACCAGCTGTACTGGAATCAACTCACACTCAAACAGCAGGGAAGAGCCAGTACTTTCCAGGCCTCTATAAATACCAGCTGGAGTGGTACTGAGTCCCAGTCACCCACCAGGAAAGAGCCACTTAAATCCAGGCCTCTAATAATACCAGCTGGAGTGGTACTGAGTCTCACTCACACACCAGGAACGAGCCAATTCAATTCTGGCCTCTATTAATGCCAGCTGGAGTGGAATTATCCTCCACTCACACACCAGGAAAGTGCCAATTCTATCCAGACCTCCATTAATACCAGCTGGAATTGTTTTGAGTCCCACTCACACTCCAGGAAAGAGCCAATTCAATCCAGACACCTATTAATACCAGCTGGAGTGGTACTGAGCCCCACTCACACACCAGGAAAGGGCAAAATCAATCCAGGCTAATTTAATACCAGCTGGAGTTGTACTGAGCCCCACTCACACACCAGGAAAGAGCCAATTCAATCCAGAGCTCTATTAATATCTGCTGGAGTGGTACTGATTCTCTCTCACACACCAGGAAAGAGCCAATTCAATCGAGACCTCTATTAATACCAGCTGGAGTGTTACTGAGTCCCACTCACACACCAGGAAAGAGCCAATTCAATCCAGACCTCTATTAATACCAGCTGGAGTGGAACTGAGTCCCACACGCACACCAGGAACGAGTCAATACAATCCAGACCTCTGTTCATAACAGCTGGAGTGGAACTGAGTCCCACACACACACCAGGAAAGAGTCAATTCAATCCAGACCAATATTAGTACCAGCTGGAGTGGTACTGAACCCCAGTCACCCACCAGGAAAGAGCTACTTAAAACCAGGCCTCTATAAATACCAGCTGCTGAGGTACAGAGTCCCATTCACACACCAGGGAAGAGCTAGTACATTCCAGGCCTCTATAAATACAAGCTGGAGTGGTACTGAGTCCCACGCAAACATCAGGAAAGACCCAGTTCAATCCAGGCCTCTAATAATACCAGCTGGAGTGGTACTGAGAATCGCTCACACAAAAAAAAAGAGCCAGTTCAATCCAGGCCTCTATTAATACCAGCTGGAGTGGGACTGAGTGCCACCCATTCAGCAGGAAAGAGCCAATTCAATCCAGGCCTCTATTTATACCAGCTGGAGTGGTACTGAGTCCCACACACACATCAGGAAAGAGCCAGTTCAATCCAGGCCTCTATTAATACCAGCTGGAGTGGGACTGAGTGCCACCCATTCAGCAGGAAAGAGCCAATTCAATCCAGGCCTCTATTTATACCAGCTGGAGTGGTACTGAGACCCACACACACATCAGGAAAGAGCCAGTTCAATCCAGACCTCTATTAATACCAGCTGGAGTGGCACTGAACCCCAGTCACCCACCAGGAAAGAGCCAATTCAATCCAGGCCTCTATTAATACCAGCTGGAGTGGCACTGAACCCCAGTCACCCACCAGGAAAGAGCTACTTAAATCCAGGCCTCTATAAATACCAGCTGAAGTGGGACTGAGTCCCACTCACACACCAGAAAGAGCCAATTCAATCGAGGCTTCCATTATTACCAGCTGGAATGGTACTGAGTCTCACTCACACACCAGGAAAGAGCCAATGCAATCCAGACCTCTTTCAATACCAGCTAGAGTGGTACTGAGTCGCACTCACACACCAGGAAAGAGCCAATTCAATCCAGACATCTATTAATAGCATCTGGAGTGGTACTGAGTCTCACGCACACACCAGCAGAAAGCCAACTCAAGCAAAGCTTTTATTAATACCAGCTGGTGTGGCACTGAGGCCCACTCACACACCAGGAAAGAACCAATTCAATCCAGACATCTATTAATATCTGCTGGAGTGGTACTGAGGCTCACGCACACACCAGAAAAGAGCCAATTCAATCCAGACCTTTATTGATACCAGCTGGAGTGGTACTGAGTCCCACTCACATACCAGGAAAGAGCCATTTCATTCCTGGCCATTATTAATACCAGCTGGAGCGGGACTGAGTCCGATTCACACACCAGGGAAGAGTCAGTTCATTACAGGCCTCTATTAATACCAGCTGGAATGGCACTGAGTCTCACTCATACACCAGAAAGAGCCAAATCAATCCTGATCTCCATTAACGCCAGCTGGAGTGGTACTGAGTCCCACTCACACACCAGGAAAGAGGCAATTCAATCCTGATCTCCATTAATAACAGCTGGAGTGGTACTGAGTCCCACTCACACACCAGGAAAGAGGCAATTCAATCCAGGTCTCTAATAATACCAGCTGGAGTGGTACTGAGTCCCACTCACACACCAGAAAGAGCCAAATCAATCCTGATCTCCATTAATACCAGCTGGAGTGGTACTGAGTCCCACTCACACACCAGGAAAGAGGCAATTCAATCCTGATCTCCATTAATACCAGCTGGAGTGGTACTGAGTCCCACTCACACACCAGGGAAGAGCCAATTCAATCCAGATCTCTATTAGAACCAGCTGTACTGGAATCAACTCACACTCAAACAGCAGGGAAGAGCCAGTACTTTCCAGGCCTCTATAAATACCAGCTGGAGTGGTACTGAGTCCCAGTCACCCACCAGGAAAGAGCCACTTAAATCCAGGCCTCTAATAATACCAGCTGGAGTGGTACTGAGTCTCACTCACACACCAGGAACGAGCCAATTCAATTCTGGCCTCTATTAATGCCAGCTGGAGTGGAATTATCCTCCACTCACACACCAGGAAAGTGCCAATTCTATCCAGACCTCCATTAATACCAGCTGGAATTGTTTTGAGTCCCACTCACACTCCAGGAAAGAGCCAATTCAATCCAGACACCTATTAATACCAGCTGGAGTGGTACTGAGCCCCACTCACACACCAGGAAAGGGCAAAATCAATCCAGGCTAATTTAATACCAGCTGGAGTTGTACTGAGCCCCACTCACACACCAGGAAAGAGCCAATTCAATCCAGAGCTCTATTAATATCTGCTGGAGTGGTACTGATTCTCTCTCACACACCAGGAAAGAGCCAATTCAATCGAGACCTCTATTAATACCAGCTGGAGTGTTACTGAGTCCCACTCACACACCAGGAAAGAGCCAATTCAATCCAGACCTCTATTAATACCAGCTGGAGTGGAACTGAGTCCCACACGCACACCAGGAACGAGTCAATACAATCCAGACCTCTGTTCATAACAGCTGGAGTGGAACTGAGTCCCACACACACACCAGGAAAGAGTCAATTCAATCCAGACCAATATTAGTACCAGCTGGAGTGGTACTGAACCCCAGTCACCCACCAGGAAAGAGCTACTTAAAACCAGGCCTCTATAAATACCAGCTGCTGAGGTACAGAGTCCCATTCACACACCAGGGAAGAGCTAGTACATTCCAGGCCTCTATAAATACAAGCTGGAGTGGTACTGAGTCCCACGCAAACATCAGGAAAGACCCAGTTCAATCCAGGCCTCTAATAATACCAGCTGGAGTGGTACTGAGAATCGCTCACACAAAAAAAAAGAGCCAGTTCAATCCAGGCCTCTATTAATACCAGCTGGAGTGGGACTGAGTGCCACCCATTCAGCAGGAAAGAGCCAATTCAATCCAGGCCTCTATTTATACCAGCTGGAGTGGTACTGAGTCCCACACACACATCAGGAAAGAGCCAGTTCAATCCAGGCCTCTATTAATACCAGCTGGAGTGGGACTGAGTGCCACCCATTCAGCAGGAAAGAGCCAATTCAATCCAGGCCTCTATTTATACCAGCTGGAGTGGTACTGAGACCCACACACACATCAGGAAAGAGCCAGTTCAATCCAGACCTCTATTAATACCAGCTGGAGTGGCACTGAACCCCAGTCACCCACCAGGAAAGAGCCAATTCAATCCAGGCCTCTATTAATACCAGCTGGAGTGGCACTGAACCCCAGTCACCCACCAGGAAAGAGCTACTTAAATCCAGGCCTCTATAAATACCAGCTGAAGTGGGACTGAGTCCCACTCACACACCAGAAAGAGCCAATTCAATCGAGGCTTCCATTATTACCAGCTGGAATGGTACTGAGTCTCACTCACACACCAGGAAAGAGCCAATGCAATCCAGACCTCTTTCAATACCAGCTAGAGTGGTACTGAGTCGCACTCACACACCAGGAAAGAGCCAATTCAATCCAGACATCTATTAATAGCATCTGGAGTGGTACTGAGTCTCACGCACACACCAGCAGAAAGCCAACTCAAGCAAAGCTTTTATTAATACCAGCTGGTGTGGCACTGAGGCCCACTCACACACCAGGAAAGAACCAATTCAATCCAGACATCTATTAATATCTGCTGGAGTGGTACTGAGGCTCACGCACACACCAGAAAAGAGCCAATTCAATCCAGACCTTTATTGATACCAGCTGGAGTGGTACTGAGTCCCACTCACATACCAGGAAAGAGCCATTTCATTCCTGGCCATTATTAATACCAGCTGGAGCGGGACTGAGTCCGATTCACACACCAGGGAAGAGTCAGTTCATTACAGGCCTCTATTAATACCAGCTGGAATGGCACTGAGTCTCACTCATACACCAGAAAGAGCCAAATCAATCCTGATCTCCATTAACGCCAGCTGGAGTGGTACTGAGTCCCACTCACACACCAGGAAAGAGGCAATTCAATCCTGATCTCCATTAATAACAGCTGGAGTGGTACTGAGTCCCACTCACACACCAGGAAAGAGGCAATTCAATCCAGGTCTCTAATAATACCAGCTGGAGTGGTACTGAGTCCCACTCACACACCAGAAAGAGCCAAATCAATCCTGATCTCCATTAATACCAGCTGGAGTGGTACTGAGTCCCACTCACACACCAGGAAAGAGGCAATTCAATCCTGATCTCCATTAATACCAGCTGGAGTGGTACTGAGTCCCACTCACACACCAGGGAAGAGCCAATTCAATCCAGATCTCTATTAGAACCAGCTGTACTGGAATCAACTCACACTCAAACAGCAGGGAAGAGCCAGTACTTTCCAGGCCTCTATAAATACCAGCTGGAGTGGTACTGAGTCCCAGTCACCCACCAGGAAAGAGCCACTTAAATCCAGGCCTCTAATAATACCAGCTGGAGTGGTACTGAGTCTCACTCACACACCAGGAACGAGCCAATTCAATTCTGGCCTCTATTAATGCCAGCTGGAGTGGAATTATCCTCCACTCACACACCAGGAAAGTGCCAATTCTATCCAGACCTCCATTAATACCAGCTGGAATTGTTTTGAGTCCCACTCACACTCCAGGAAAGAGCCAATTCAATCCAGACACCTATTAATACCAGCTGGAGTGGTACTGAGCCCCACTCACACACCAGGAAAGGGCAAAATCAATCCAGGCTAATTTAATACCAGCTGGAGTTGTACTGAGCCCCACTCACACACCAGGAAAGAGCCAATTCAATCCAGAGCTCTATTAATATCTGCTGGAGTGGTACTGATTCTCTCTCACACACCAGGAAAGAGCCAATTCAATCGAGACCTCTATTAATACCAGCTGGAGTGTTACTGAGTCCCACTCACACACCAGGAAAGAGCCAATTCAATCCAGACCTCTATTAATACCAGCTGGAGTGGTACTGATCCCCACTCACACACCAGAAAGAGCCAATTCAATCCAGACCTCTATTAATACCAGCTGGAGTGGTACTGATCCCCACTCACACACCAAGAAAGAGCCAATTCAATCCAGACCTCTATTAATACCAGCTGGAGTGGTACTGATCCCCACTCACACACCAAGAAAGAGCCAATTCAATCCAGGCCTCTATTAATACCAGCTGGAGTGGTGCTGATTCTCTCTCACACACAAGGAAAGAGCCAATTCAATCCAGGCCTCTATTAATACCAGCTGGAGTGGTGCTGATTCTCTCTCACACACCAGGAAAGAGCCAATTCAATCCAGACCTCTATTAATACCAGCTGGAGTGGTACTGAGCCCCACTCAAACACCTGAATGGTGCCAATTCAATCCAGGCCTCTATTAATACCAGCTGGAGTGGCACTGAGTCCCACTCACACCGCAGTAGAGAGCCAATTCAATCCAAACCTCTATTAATACCATTTTTTTTTTAGTTATTTTTTCTTCCTATTTTGCATTCCTTCTTACATTTTTTACAATCATTCTTTGCATTTATTTCATTTCATCTTAGTTTGTTCAGTTTGCTTACCCACTGTTTTTTTCAGGTTGTTTTTCTTCAGGTTTGCACTTGCTGCTGTTCAATATTCAGTGTATTCACACCTAATCTGTACTAATGCTTTGTCTTTCAACACACCATTAACATATTGTTTGCCTTTGCTCCGTGACCTTTTGGTCAGCTATGTGGCCTGGTCCAATCTGCACCTTCTCCTTTGTTATCTCTTGCCCCACCCCCACCTCACTTGTTTATAATCTGTGACTTTTCTAATATTTGTCAGTTCCGAAGAAGGGTCACTGACCCGAAACGTTAACTCTGCTTCTCTTTCCACAGATGCTGCCAGACCTGCTGAGTGATTCCAGCATTTCTTGTTTTGGCTCTATTAATACCAGCAGGATTGCGACTGATTCCAACTCACGCACCAAGAAAGAGGCAATTCAATCCAGGCCTCTATTATTAGCAGCTGGAGTGGTACTAAGCCCGACTTACACACCAAGAAAGAGCCAATTCATTCCAGGACTCGAATAATACCAAATGGAGAGGCATTGAATGCCAAACACACACCAGAAAGAGGCAGTTCAATCCAGGCGTCTATTAATACCAGCTGGAGTGGGACTGAGTCTCACTCACAAACCAGGAGAGTGTCAATTCAATCCAGGCCTCTATTAATACCAGCTGGAGTGGGACTGAGCCCCACTCACAAACCAGGAGAGTGTCAATTCAATCCAGGCCTCTATTAATACCAGCTGGAGTGGTACCGAGTCTCACTCACTCACCAGGAAAGAGCCAATTCAATCCAGACCTCTATTAATACCAACTGGAGTGGTACTGAGCCCCACTCACACACCAGGAAAGAGGCAATTCAATCCAGGTCTCTAATAATACCAGCTGGAGTGGTACTGAGTCCCACTCACACACCAGAAAGAGCCAAATCAATCCTGATCTCCATTAATACCAGCTGGAGTGGTACTGAGTCCCACTCACACACCAGGAAAGAGGCAATTCAATCCTGATCTCCATTAATACCAGCTGGAGTGGTACTGAGTCCCACTCACACACCAGGGAAGAGCCAATTCAATCCAGATCTCTATTAGAACCAGCTGTACTGGAATCAACTCACACTCAAACAGCAGGGAAGAGCCAGTACTTTCCAGGCCTCTATAAATACCAGCTGGAGTGGTACTGAGTCCCAGTCACCCACCAGGAAAGAGCCACTTAAATCCAGGCCTCTAATAATACCAGCTGGAGTGGTACTGAGTCTCACTCACACACCAGGAACGAGCCAATTCAATTCTGGCCTCTATTAATGCCAGCTGGAGTGGAATTATCCTCCACTCACACACCAGGAAAGTGCCAATTCTATCCAGACCTCCATTAATACCAGCTGGAATTGTTTTGAGTCCCACTCACACTCCAGGAAAGAGCCAATTCAATCCAGACACCTATTAATACCAGCTGGAGTGGTACTGAGCCCCACTCACACACCAGGAAAGGGCAAAATCAATCCAGGCTAATTTAATACCAGCTGGAGTTGTACTGAGCCCCACTCACACACCAGGAAAGAGCCAATTCAATCCAGAGCTCTATTAATATCTGCTGGAGTGGTACTGATTCTCTCTCACACACCAGGAAAGAGCCAATTCAATCGAGACCTCTATTAATACCAGCTGGAGTGTTACTGAGTCCCACTCACACACCAGGAAAGAGCCAATTCAATCCAGACCTCTATTAATACCAGCTGGAGTGGTACTGATCCCCACTCACACACCAGAAAGAGCCAATTCAATCCAGACCTCTATTAATACCAGCTGGAGTGGTACTGATCCCCACTCACACACCAAGAAAGAGCCAATTCAATCCAGACCTCTATTAATACCAGCTGGAGTGGTACTGATCCCCACTCACACACCAAGAAAGAGCCAATTCAATCCAGGCCTCTATTAATACCAGCTGGAGTGGTGCTGATTCTCTCTCACACACCAGGAAAGAGCCAATTCAATCCAGGCCTCTATTAATACCAGCTGGAGTGGTGCTGATTCTCTCTCACACACCAGGAAAGAGCCAATTCAATCCAGACCTCTATTAATACCAGCTGGAGTGGTACTGAGCCCCACTCAAACACCTGAATGGTGCCAATTCAATCCAGGCCTCTATTAATACCAGCTGGAGTGGCACTGAGTCCCACTCACACCGCAGTAGAGAGCCAATTCAATCCAAACCTCTATTAATACCATTTTTTTTTTAGTTATTTTTTCTTCCTATTTTGCATTCCTTCTTACATTTTTTACAATCATTCTTTGCATTTATTTCATTTCATCTTAGTTTGTTCAGTTTGCTTACCCACTGTTTTTTTCAGGTTGTTTTTCTTCAGGTTTGCACTTGCTGCTGTTCAATATTCAGTGTATTCACACCTAATCTGTACTAATGCTTTGTCTTTCAACACACCATTAACATATTGTTTGCCTTTGCTCCGTGACCTTTTGGTCAGCTATGTGGCCTGGTCCAATCTGCACCTTCTCCTTTGTTATCTCTTGCCCCACCCCCACCTCACTTGTTTATAATCTGTGACTTTTCTAATATTTGTCAGTTCCGAAGAAGGGTCACTGACCCGAAACGTTAACTCTGCTTCTCTTTCCACAGATGCTGCCAGACCTGCTGAGTGATTCCAGCATTTCTTGTTTTGGCTCTATTAATACCAGCAGGATTGCGACTGATTCCAACTCACGCACCAAGAAAGAGGCAATTCAATCCAGGCCTCTATTATTAGCAGCTGGAGTGGTACTAAGCCCGACTTACACACCAAGAAAGAGCCAATTCATTCCAGGACTCTAATAATACCAGCTGGAGAGGCATTGAATGCCAAACACACACCAGAAAGAGGCAGTTCAATCCAGGCGTCTATTAATACCAGCTGGAGTGGGACTGAGTCTCACTCACAAACCAGGAGAGTGTCAATTCAATCCAGGCCTCTATTAATACCAGCTGGAGTGGGACTGAGCCCCACTCACAAACCAGGAGAGAGTCAATTCAATCCAGGCCTCTATTAATACCAGCTGGAGTGGTACCGAGTCTCACTCACTCACCAGGAAAGAGCCAATTCAATCCAGACCTCTATTAATACCAACTGGAGTGGTACTGAGCCCCACTCACGCACCAGGAAAGAGCCAATTCAATCCATGCCTCTATTAATACCAGCTGGAGTGGTACTGAGCCCCACTCACGCACCAGGAAAGAGCCAATTCAATCCAGGCCTCTATTAATACCAGCTGGAGTGGCACTGAGTCCCACTCACACACCAGGAAAGAGCCAATTCAATCCAGACCTCTATTAATACCAACTGGAGTGGTACTGAGCCCCACTCACGCACCAGGAAAGAGCCAATTCAATCCAGGCCTCCATTAATACCAGCTGGAGTGGTACTAAGCCCCACTTACACACCAAGAAAGAGCCAATTCATTCCAGGACTCTAATAATACCAGCTGGAGAGGCATTGAATGCCAAACACACACCAGAAAGAGGCAGTTCAATCCAGGCGTCTATTAATACCAGCTGGAGTGGGACTGAGCCCCACTCACAAACCAGGAGAGTGTCAATTCAATCCAGGCCTCTATTAATACCAGCTGGAGTGGTACCGAGTCTCACTCACACACCAGGAAAGAGCCAATTCAATCCAGACTTCTATTAATACCAGCTGGAGTGGGACTGAGTCTCACTCACAAACCAGGAGAGTGTCAATTAAATCCAGACCTCTATTAATACCAACTGGAGTGGTACTGAGCCCCACTCACGCACCAGGAAAGAGCCAATTCAATCCAGGCCTCTATTAATGCCAGCTGGAGTGGTACTGAGCCCCACTCACGCACCAGGAAAGAGGCAATTCAATCCAGGCTTCTATTAATACCAGCTGGAGTGGTACTGAGCCCCACTCACGCACCAGGAAAGAGCCAATTCAATCCAGGCCTCTATTAATACCAGCTGGAGTGGTACTGAGTCCCACTCACACACCGGGAAAGAGCCAATTCAATCCAGACCTCTATTAATACCAACTGGAGTGGTACTGAGCCCCACTCACGCACCAGGAAAGAGCCAATTCAATCCAGACCTCTATTAATACCAACTGGAGAGGTACTGAGTCCCACTCACACACCAGGAAAGAACCAATTGAATCCAGACCTCTATTAATAGCAGCTGGAGTGGTACTGAGTCCCACTCTCAAACCAGGAAAGAGCCAATTCAATTCAGACCTCTATTAATACCAGCTGGAGTGGTACTGATCCCGGCTCACACACCAGGAAAGAGCCAATTCAATCCAGATCTCTATTCATACCAGCTGGAATGGTACTGAGTCCCACTCAGACACCAGAAAGAGCCAATTCAATCCAGGCCTCTATTAATACCAGCTGGTGTGGTACTGAGTCCCACTCACACACCAGGAAAGAGCAAATTCAATTCAGATCTCTATTAATACTAGCTTGAGTGGTACAGATCCCCACTCACACACCAGGAAAGAGCCACTTCAATCCCAAATGTATTAATACCAGCTGGAGTGGTTCTGAGTCCCAATCACACACCAGTAAAGTGTCAATTCAATCCAGGCCTCTATTAATAACATTTGGAGTGGGACTGAGTCTCACTCACACAACAGAGAAGAGACAGTTCATTCCAAACATCTATAAATATCAGCTGGAATGGTACTGAACCCCACTCACCCACCCGGAAAGAGCGAATTCAGTCCAGACCTCTTTTAATCCCAGCTGGAGTGCGATTGATTCCAACTCACGCAGCAGGAAAGGGACAGTTCATTCCAGGCCTCTACTAATCCCAGCTGGAGTGGTTCCGAGCCCCACTCACACACCAGGAAACAGCCAATTCAATCCAGAACTCCACAATCCCAGCTGGAGTGCGACTGATTCCAACTCACACAGCAGGAAAGGGACAGTTCATTCCAGGCCTCCACTAATCCCAGCTGGAGTGGTTCAGAGCCCCAGTCACACACCAGGAAACAGCCAATTCAATCCAGACCTCCATTAATACCAGCTGGAGTGGAATTAACTCCCACTCACACACCAGGAAAGAGCCAATTCAATCCAGTCCTCTATTAATACCAGCAGGAATGGTACTGAGCCCCACTCAGACACCAAAAAGAGCCAATTCAATCCAGCCCTCTATTAATACCAGCTGGAGGGGTACTGAGTCCCACTCACAAACCAGGAAAGGGACAGTTCATTCCAGGCCTCTATTAATACTTCTGCAGTGGTACTGAGTCCCACTCACACTCCAGAAAGAGGCAATTCAATCCAGGCTTCTATTAATACCAGCTGGAGTGGTACTGAGTCCCACTCACAAACCAAGAAGGTGCCAATTCAATTCAGGCCTCTATCAATACGAGCTGGAGTGGAATTAACTCCATCACAAACACCAGAAAGAGCCAATTCAATCCTGACCTCGAGAATACCAGCTGGTGTGCGTCTGAGTCCCTCTCACAAGCCATGAAGGGGTCAGTTCATTCCAGGCCTCTATTAATACCAGCTGGAGTGATACTGAGTTCCACTCACACACCAGGAAGGAGCCAATTCAATCCAGACCTCTATTAATACCAGCTGGAGTGGTACTGAGCCCCACTCACTCACCACTAGAGAGTCAATTCAATCCAGACCTCTATTAATACCAGCTGGAGTGGGACTGAGCCCCACTCACTCACCAGGAAGGAGCCAATTCAAACCAGACCTCTATTAATGCCAGCTGGAGTGGTACTGAGCCCCACTCACAAACCAGCAAAGAGTCAATTCAATCCAGACCTCTATTAATACCAGCTGGAGTGATACTGAGTTCCACTCACACACCAGGAAAGAGCGAATTCAGTCCAGACCTCTTTTAATCCCAGCTGGAGTGCGACTGATTCCAACTCACACAGCAGGAAAGGGACAGTTCATTCCAGGCCTCTACTAATCCCAGCTGGAGTGGTTCAGAGCCCCACTCACACACCAGGAAACAGCCAATTCAATCCAGACCTCAACAATACCAGCTGGAGTGCGACTGATTCCCACTCACACAGCAGGAAAGGGACAGTTCATTCCAGGCCTCTAATATTCCCAGCTGGAGTGGTTCTGAGCCCCAGTCACACACCAGGAAACAGCCAACTCAATCCAGACCTCCATTAATACCAGCTGGAGTGGAATTAACTCCCACTCACACACCAGGAAAGAGCCAATTCAAACCAGTCCTCTATTAATACCAGCTGGAGTGGTACTGAGTCCCACTCACACACCAGGAAACAGCCTATTCAATCCCGACCTCTATTAATACCAGCTGGAGTGGTACTGAGCCCCAGTCACACACCAGGAAACAGCCAATCCAGTCCAGACCTCTATAATACCAGCTGAAGTGCGTATCAGTCCCACTCACACACCAGAAAGAGCCAATTCAATCCAGGTCTCTATTAATACCAGCTGAAGTGCGACTGAGTCCCACACACACAGCAGGAAAGGGACAGTTCATTCCAGGCCACTATTCATACCATCTGGAGTGGAATTAACTCCCACTCACACACCAGGAAACAGCCAATTCAATCCAGACCTCTATAATACCAGCTGAAGTGAGACTGAGTCCCACACACAGAGCAGGAAAGGGACAGTTCATTCCAGGCCTCTATTTAACCAGTTGTAATGGCACTGAGCCCCACACACACACCAGAAAGAGCCAATTCAATCCAGACCTCTATAATACCAGCTGAAGTGAGACTGAGTCCCACACACAGAGCAGGAAAGGGACAGTTCATTCCAGGCATCTATTTAACCAGTTGGAGTGGAACTGAGTCCCACTCACAAACCAGGAAAGAGCCAATTCAATTCAGGCCTCTATAATACCAGCTGGAGTGCGTCTGAGTCCCACTCACACAGCAGGAAAGGGACAGTTCATTCCCGGAGTCTATTAATCCCAGCTGGATTGGTTCTGAGCCCCAGTCAAACACCAGGAAACAGCCAATTCAATCTAGGCCTCGAATAATACCAGCTGGAGTGGAGTTAACTCCCACTCACACACCAGGAAAGAGCTAATTCAATCCAGGCCTCTATTAATACCAGCTGGAGTGGTACTGAGTCCCACTCACAAACCGGAAAAGAGCCAATTCAATTCAGGCCTCTATTAATACCAGCTGGAGTGGTACTGAGTCCCACTCACAAACCAGGTAAGATCCAATTCAATTCAGGCCTCTATTAATACCAGCTGGAGTGGTACTGAGTCCCACTCTCAAACCAGGAAAGAGCCAATTCAATTCAGGCCTCTATTAATACCAGCTGGAGTGGTACTGAGTCCCACTCTCAAACCAGGAAAGAGCCAATTCAATTCAGGCCTCTATTAATACCAGCTGGAGTGGAACTGAGTCTCACTCACACATCAGTTAAGAGCCAATCCAGTCCAGACCTCTATAATACTAGCTGAAGTGCGACTGAGTCCCACACACACAGCAGGAAAGGGACAGTTCATTCCAGGCCACTATTCATACCATCTGGAGTGGAATTAATTCCCACTCACACACCAGGAAACAGCCAATTCAATCCAGACCTCTATAATACCAGTTGAAGTGAGACTGAGTCCCACACACAGAGCAGGAAAGGGACAGTTCATTCCAGGCATCTATTTAACCAGTTGGAGTGGAACTGAGCCCCACACACACACCAGAAGAGCCCATTCAATCTAGGCCTCTATTAATACCAGCTGGAATGGTACTGAGCCCCCTCACACACCAGGAAAGAGCAACTTCCAACCAGACCTCCAATAAAAGCAGCTGGACTGGTACTGAACCCCATTCACTCACCCGGAAAGAGCGAATTCAGTCCAGACCACATTTAATCCCAGCTGGAGTGCGACTGATTCCCACTCACACAACAGGAAAGTGTCAATTCAATCCAGGCCTCTATTAATAACATTTGGAGTGGGACTGAATCCCATTTACACAACAGATAAGAGACAGCTCATTTCAAACATCTATAAATATCAGCTGGAATGGTACTGAACCCCACTCACCCACCCGGAAAGAGCGAATTCAGTCCAGACTTCTTTTAATCCCAGCTGGAGTGCGGCTGAGTCCCACTCACACAGCAGGAAAGGGACAGTTCATTCCAGGCCTCTACTAATCCCAGCTGGAGTGGTTCCGAGCCCCACTCACACACCAGGAAACAGCCAATTCAATCCAGACCTCCATAATACCAGCTGGAGTGCGACGGAGTCCCACTCACACAGCAGGAAAGGGACAGTTCATTCCAGGCCTCTAATATTCCCAGCTGGAGTGGTTCTGAGCCCCAGTCACACACCAGGAAACAGCCAACTCAATCCAGACCTCCATTAATACCAGCTGGAGTGGAATTAACTCCCACTCAAACACCAGGAAAGAGCTAATTCAATCCAGACCTCTATTAATACCAGCAGGAATGGTACTGAGCCCCACTCAGACACCAAAAAGAGCCAATTAAATCCAGCCCTCTATTAATACCAGCTGGAGGGGTACTGAGTCCCACTCACAAACCAGAAAAGGGACAGTTCATTCCAGGCCTCTATTAATACTTCTGGAGTGGTACTGAGTCCCACTCACACTCCAGAAAGAGGCAATTCAATCCAGGCCTCTATTAATACTAGCTGGAGTGGTACTGAGACCCACTCAGACACCAAAAAGAGCCAATTAAATCCAGCCCTCTATTAATACCAGCTGGAGGGGTACTGAGTCCCACTCACAAACCAGAAAAGAGCCAATTCATTCCAGACCTCTATTAAAAGCAGCTGGAGTGGGACGGAGTCCCACTCACAAACCAGGAAAGAGTCAATTCAATTCAGGCCTCTATTAATACCAGCTGGAGTGGAATTAACTCCATCACACACACCAGAAACAGCCAATTCAATCCTGACCTCGAGAATACCAGCTGGTGTGCGTCTGAGTCCCACTCACACGCCATGAAGGAGTCAGTTCATTCCAGGTCTCCATTAATACCAGCTGGAAAGGTACTGAGTCCCACTCACAAACCAGGAAAGAGCCAATTCAATTCAGGCCTCTATAATACCAGCTGGAGTGCGTCTGAGTCCCACTCACACAGCAGGAAAGGGACAGTTCATTCCCGGACTCTATTAATCCCAGCTGGAGTGGTTCTGAGCCCCAGTCACACACCAGGAAAGAGCTAATTCAATCCAGACCTCTATTAATACCAGCAGGAATGGCACTGAGCCCCACTTACACACCAGAAAGAGCCAATTCAACCCAGGCCTCTATTAAAACCAGCTGGAGGGGTACTGAGTCCCACTCACAAACCAGGAAAGGGACAGTTCATTCCAGGCCTCTATTAATAACAGATGGGGTGGTACTGAGTCCCACTCACAAACCAGGTATGAGCCAATTCAATTCAGGCCTCTATTAATACCAGCTGGAGTGGTACTGAGTCCCACTCTCAAACCAGGAAAGTGCCAATTCAATTCAGGCCTCTATTAATACTAGCTGGAGTGGTACTGAGTCCCACTCTCAAACCAGGAAAGATCCAAATCCATCCAGACCTCTATAATACCAGCTGAAGTGCGTATCAGTCCCACTCACACACCAGAAAGAGCCAATTCAATCCAGACCTCTATCATACCAGCTGAAGTGCGGCTGAGTCCCACACACACAGCAGGAAAGGGACAGTTCATTCCAGGCCACTATTCATACCATCTGGAGTGGAATTGACTCCCACTCACACACCAGGAAACAGCCAATTCAATCCAGACCTCTACAATACCAGCTGAAGTGCGACTGAGTCCCACACACAGAGCAGGAAAGGGACAGTTCATTCCAGGCCTCTATTTAACCAGTTGGAGTGGTACTGAGCCCCACACACACACCAGAAGAGCCAATTCAATCCAGGCCTCCACAATACCAGCTGGAGTGCGACGGGGTCCCACTCGCACACCAGGAAAGGGACAGTTCATTCCAGGCCTCTACTAATCCCAAATGGAGTGGTTCCGAGCCCCACTCACACACCAGGAAACAGCCAATTCAATCCAGACCTCCACAATACCAGCTGGAGTGCGACGGGGTCCCACTCACACAGCAGGAAAGGGACAGTTCATTCCAGGCCTCTACTAATCCCAGCTGGAGTGGTTCCGAGCCCCACTCTCACACCAGGAAACAGCCAATTCAATCCAGACCTCCATAATACCAGCTGGAGTGCGACGGAGTCCCACTCACACAGCAGGAAAGGGACAGTTCATTCCAGGCCTCTCCTAATCCCAGCTGGAGTGGTTCTGAGCCCCACTCACACACCAGGAAACAGCCAATTCAATCCAGACCTCCATTAATACCAGCTGGAGTGGAATTAACTCCCACTCAAACACCAGGAAAGAGCTAATTCAATCCAGACCTCTATTAATACCAGCAGGAATGGTACTGAGCCCCATTCAGACACCAAAAAGAGCCAATTCAATCCAGCCCTCTATTAATACCAGCTGGAGTGGTACTGAGTCCCACTCACTCTCCAGAAAGAGGCAATTCAATCCAGGCCTCTATTAATACTAGCTGGAGTGGTACTGAGTCCCACTCACAAACCAGGAAAGAGCCAGTTCATTCCAGACCTCTATTAATAGCAGCTGGAGTGGGACTGAGTACCACTCACAAACCAGGAAAGAGCCAATTCAATTCAAGCCTCTATTAATACCAGCTGGAGTGGAATTAACTCCATCACACACACCAGAAACAGCCAATTCAATCCTGACCTCGAGAATACCAGCTGGTGTGCATCTGAGTCCCACTCACACGCCATGAAGGAGTCAGTTCATTCCAGGCCTCTATTAATCCGAGCTGGAGTGGCACTGAGTCCCTCTCACAAACCAGGAAACAGCCAATTCAATTCAGGCCTCTATTGATACCAGCTGGAGTGGAATTAACTCCATCTCACACACCAGAAAGAGCCAATTCAATCCTGACCTCTATAATACCAGCTGGTGTGCGTCTGAGACCCTCTCACACGCCATGAAGGGATCAGTTCATTCCAGGCCTCTATTAATACCAGCTGGAGAGGTACTGAGCCCCACTCACACACCAGGGATGAGAGAATTCAATCCAGACCTCTGTAATACCAGCTGGAGTGCGACTGAGACCCACTCACACAGCAAGAAAGGGACAGTTCATTCCTGGCCTCTATTTAACCAGTTGGAGTGGTACTGAGCCCCACACACACACACCAGAAAGAGCCAATTCAATCCAGGCCTCTATTAATACCAGCTGGAGTGGCATTAACTCCCACTCGCACACCTGGAAACAGCCAATTCAATCCAGACCTCTATAATACCAGCTGAAGTGCGACTTAGTCACACACACATAGCAGGAAAGGGACAGTTCATTCCTGGCCTCTATTTAACCAGTTGGAGTGGTACTGAGCCCCACACACACACACCAGAAAGAGCCAATTCAATCCAGGCCTCTACTAATACCAGCAGGAATGGTACTGAGCCCCACTCAGACACCAAAAAGAGGCAATTCAATCCAGCCCTCTATTAATACCAGCTGGAGTGGTACTGAGCCCCACACACACACACCAGAAAGAGCCAATTCAATCCAGGCCTCTATTAATACCAGTTGGAGTGGTTCTGAGCCCCACTCACACACCAGGAAAGTGCCAATTCAATCCAGGCCTCTATTAATCCCAGCTGGAGTGGTTCTGAGCCCCAGTCAAACACCAGGAAACAGCCAATTCAATCTGGGCCTCGAATAATACCAGCTGGAGTGGAGTTAACTCCCACTCACACACCAGGAAAGAGCTCATTCAATCCAGACGTCTATTAATACCAACTGGAATGGCACTGAGCCCCACTTGCACACCAGAAAGAGCCAATTCAACCCAAGCCTCTATTAATACCAGCTGGAGGGGTACTGAGTCCCACTCACACACCAGGAAGAGGCAATTCAATCCAGGCCTCTATTAATGCCAGCTGAAGTGGTACTGAGTCCCACGCACCAACCGGGAAAGAGCCAATTCAATCCAGACCTCTATTAATACTAGCTGGAGTGGTACTGAGTCCCACTCACACACCAGGAAAGAGTCAATTCAATCCAGGCCTCTATTAATACCAGCTGCAGTGGTACTGATCCCGACTCACACACCAGAAAGAGCCAATTCAATCCAGGGTTCTATTAATACCAGCTGGAGTGGTACTGAGTCCCACTCACACACCAGGAAAGAGACAATTCAATCCAGGCCTCTATTAATACCAGCTGGAGTGGAATTAACTCCCACTCACACACCATGAAAGAGCCAGTTCAATCCAGACATCTATAATACCAGCTGAAGTGCGACTGAGTCCCACTCACACACCAGGAAAGAGACAATTCAATCCAGGCCTCTATTAATACCAGCTGGAGTGGTTCTGATTCCCACTCACACACCAGGAAAGAGCCAATTGAAACCAGACCGCTATTGATACCAGCTGGAGTGGTACAGATCCCCACTCACTCCCCAGCAAAGAGCCAATTCAATCCAGGCCTCTATTAATACCAGCTGGAGTGGCACTGAGCCCCACTCACACACCAGGAAAGGGCAAAATCAATCCAGGCTAATTTAATACCATCTGGAGTTGTACTGAGCCCCACTCACACACTGGGAAAGAGCCAATTCAATCCAGGCCTCTATTAATACCAGCTGGAGTGGTACTGAGTCTCATGCACACTCCAGGAAAGAGCCAATTCAATCCAGACACCTATTAATACCAGCTGGAGTGGTACTGAGCCCCACTCACACACCAGGAAACAGACAATTCAATCTAGACATCTATAATACCAGCTGAACTGCGACTGAGTCCCACTCACACACGAGAAAGGGCCAGTTCAATCCAGGCCTCTATTAATACCAGCTGGAGTGGCACTGAGCCCCACTCACACACCAGGAAAGAGACAATTCAATGCAGGCCTCTATTAATAACATTTGGAGTGGTACTGAGCCCCACTCACACAACAGAAAAGAGCCAATTCAATCCAGACCTCTATTAATACCAGCTGGTGTGGCACTGAGCCCCACTCACTCTCCAGGAAAGAGACAATTCAATCCAGGCCTCTATTCATACCAGCTGGAGTGGTACTGAGTCCCACTCACACAACAGAAAAGAGCCAATTCAATCCAGGCCTCTATTCATACCAGCTGGAGTGGTACTGAGTCCGACTCACACAACAGAAAAGAGCCAATTCAATTCTGGCCTCTATTAATACCAGCTGGAGTGGTACTGAGTCCCACACACGCACCAGAAAGAGCGAATTCAATCAGGCTATTATTAATACCAGCTGGAGTGGTACTGAGTCCCAATCACACACCAGGAGAGAGCCAATTCAATGCAGGCCTCTATTAATAACATTTGGAGTGGGACTGAATCCCACTCACACAGCAGAGAAGAGACAGTTCATTCCAGGACTCTATTAACACCGGGTGTTCTGGCACTGTGTCCCACTCACACACCAGAAAGAGCCAATTCATTCTAGGCCTCTATTAATACCAGCTGGAGTGATACTGATTCTCACGGACACACCAGGAAAGAGACCATTCCATCCAGACCTCTATTAATACCAGCAGGATGGTACTGAGCCCCCCTCAGGCACCAGCAAGAGCCAATTCAATCCAAGCCTCTATTAATACCAGCTGGAGTGGTTCTGATTCCCACTCACACCAGGAAAGAGCAAATTCAACCAGATCTCTATTAATACCAACAGGAGTGGTACGGAACCCCACTCACTCCCCAGCAAAGAGCCAATTCAATCCAGGCCTCTATAATACGAGCTGAAGTGCGACTCAGTCCCACACACACAGCAGGAAAGGAACAGTTCATTCTCGGCCACTATTCATACCATCTGGAGTGGAATTGACTCCCACTCACACACCAGGAAAGAGCCAATTCAATCCAGACCTCTATAATACCAGCTGGAGTGATACTGATTCTCACGGACACACCAGGAAAGAGACAATTCCATCCAGACCTCTATTAATACCAGCTGGAGTGGTACTGAGCCCGACTCACACACCAGGAAAGAGCCAATTCAATCCAGACCTCTATAATACCAGCTGGAGTGATACTGATTCTCACGGACACACCAGGAAAGAAACAATTCCATCCAGACCTCTATTAATACCAGCTGGAGTGGTACTGAGTCCGACTCACACACCAGGAAAGAGCCAATTCAATCCAGACCTCTATAATACCAGCTGGAGTGATACTGATTCTCACGGACACACCAGGAAAGAGACAATTCCATCCAGACCTCTATTAATACCAGCTGGAGTGGTACTGAGTCCGACTCACACACCAGGAAAGAGCCAATTCAATCCAGACCTCTATAATACCAGCTGGAGTGGTACTGATTCTCATGGACACACCAGGAAAGAGCCAATTCAATCCAGACCTCTATAATACCAGCTGGAGTGATACTGATTCTCATGGACACACCAGGAAAGAGAACATTCCATCCAGACCTCTAACAATACCAGCAGGATGGCACTGAGCCCCCCTCAGGCACCAGCAAGAGCCAATTCAATCCAGGCCTCTATTAATACCAGCTGGAATGGTTCTGATTCCCACTCACACCAGGAAAGAGCAAATTCAACCAGATCTCTATTAATACCAGCTGGAGTGGTACGGAACCCCACTCACTCCGCAGCAAAGAGCCAATTCAATCCAGGCCTCTATTAATACCAGCTGGAGTGGTACTGAGTCCCACACACACCAGGAAAGAGCCAATTCAATCCCAACCCTATTAATACCAGCTGGAGTGGTACTGAGTCCCACACACACCAGGAAAGAGCCAATTCAATCCCAACCCTATGAATACCAGCTGGAATGGTACTGAGACCCACTCACACACCAGTTAAGAGCCAATTCAATCCAGGCCTCTATTAATACCCGATGGAGTGGGACTGAGTCCCACTCACAAACCAGGAAAGAGCCAATTCAATTCAGGCCTCTATTAATACCAGCTGGAGTGGAATTAACTCCATCACACACACCAGAAACAGCCAATTTAATCCTGACCTCTATGATACCAGCTGGTGTGCGTCTAAGTCCCACTCACACGCCATGAAGGGGTAAGTTCATTGCAGGCCTCTATTAATACCAGCTGGAGTGGTACTGAGCCCCACGCAGACACCAGAAAGATCCAATTCAATCCAGGCCTCTATTAATACCAGCTGGAGGGGTACTGAGTCTCACTCACAAACCAGGAAAGGGCAGTTCATTCCAGGCCTCTATTAATACCAGCTGGAGTGGAATTAACTCCATCACACACACCAGAAACAGCCAATTCAATCCTGACCTCTATAATACCAGCTGGTGTGCGTCTAAGTCCCACTCACACGCCATGAAGGGGTCAGTTCATTGCAGGCTTCTATTAATACCAGCTGGAGTGGTACTGAGTCCCACTCACGAACCAGGAAAGAGCCAATTCAATTCAGGCCTCTATTAATTCGAGCTGGAGTGGTACTGAGTCCCACTCACAAACCAGGAAAGTGCCAATTCAATTCAGGCCTCTATTCATACCAGCTGGAGTGGAATTAACTCCATCACACACACCAGAAACAGCCAATTCAATCCTGACCTCTATAATAGCAGCTGGTGTGCGTCTGAGTCCCTCTCACACGCCATGAAGGTGTCAGTTCATTCTAGGCCTCTATTAATACCAGCTGGAGTGGTACTGAGACCCACTCACACCCCAGGAAAGAGCCAATTCAATTCAGGCCGCTATTCATACCAGCTGGAGTGATACTGAGTTCCACTCACACACCAGGACAGAGCCAAATCAGTCCAAACTTCTATTAATACCAGCTGGAGTGGGACTGAGGATCACTCAGACACCAGGAAAGAGGCCCATTCAATCCAGACCTCTTAATACCAGCTGGAGAGGTACTGAGCCCCACTCACACACCAGGGAAGAGAGAATTCAATCCAGACCTTTATTCATACCAGCTGGAGTTGTACTGAACCCCACTCACGCACCAGGAAAGAGCCAATTGAATCCAGACCACTAATTCATACCAGCTGGAGTGGTACTGAGTCCCACTCACACACCAGGAAAGAGCCAATTCAATTCAGACCTCTGTAATACCAGCTGGAGTGCGACAGAGTCCCACTCACACAGCCGGAAAGGGACAGGTCATTCCAGGCCTCCATTAATACCAGCTGGAGTGCGACTGAGTCCCACTCACACAGCAGGAAAGTGACAGTTCATTCCAGGCCTCTGTAATACCAGCTGGAGTGCGACTGAGTCCCACTCACACAGCAGGAAAGTGCCAATTCGATCCAGACCTCCATTAATAGCAGCTGGAGTGGTACTCAAAGAACAAAGAACAAAGAACAAAGACAATTACAGCACAGGAACAGGCCCTTCGGCCCTCCAAGCCTGCGCCGATCCAGATCCTCGATCTAAACATGTCGCCTATTTTCTAAGGGTCTGTATCTCTGTTCTTCCTGCCCATTCATGGATCTGTCTCGATACATCTTAAAAGACGCCATCGTGCCCGCATCTACCACCTCCGCTGGCAACGCGTTCCAGGCACCCACCACCCTCTGCGTAAAGAACTTTCCACGCAAATCCCCCCTAAACTTTTCCCCTCTCACTTTGAACTCGTGTCCTCTAGTAATTGAATCCCCCACTCTGGGAAAAAGCCTCTTGCTATCCACCCTGTCTATACCTCTCATGATTTTGTACACTTCAATCAGGTCCCCCCTCAACCTCCGTCTTTCTAATGAAAATAATCCTAATCTACTCAACCTCTCTTCATAGCTAGCGCCCTCCATACCAGACAACATCCTGGTGAACCTCCTCTGCACCCTCTCCAAAGCATCCACATCCTTTTGGTAATGTGGCGACCAGAACCGCACGCAGTATTCCAAATGTGGCCGAACCAAAGTCCTATACAACTGTAACATGACCTGCCAACCCTTGTACTCAATACCCCGTCCGATGAAGGAAAGCATGCCATATGCCTTCTTGACCACTCTATTTACCTGCGTTGCCACCTTCAGGGAACAATGGACCTGAACACCCAAATCTCTCTGTACATCAATTTTCCCCAGGACTTTTCCATTTACTGTATAGTTCACTCTTGAATTGGATCTTCCAAAATGCATCACCTCGCATTTGCCCTGATTGAACTCCATCTGCCATTTCTCTGCCCAACTCTCCAGTCTATCTATATTCTGCTGTATTCTCTGACAGTCCCTTTCACTATCTGCTCCTCCACCAATCTTAGTGTCGTCAGCAAACTTGCTAATAAGACCACCTATACTTTCCTCCAAATCATTTATGTATATCACAAACAACAGTGGTCCCAGCACGGATCCCTGTGGAACACCACTGGTCACACGTCTCCATTTTGAGAAACTCCCTTTTACTGCTACTCTCTGTCTCCTGTTGCCCAGCCAGTTCTTTATCCATCTAGCTAGTACACCTTGGACCCCAAGCGCCTTCACTTTCTCCATCAGCCTACCATGGGGAACCTTATCAAACGCCTTCCTGAAGTCCATGTATATGACATCGACAGCCCTTCCCTCATCAATCAACTTTGCCACTTCCTCAAAGAATTCTATTAAGTTGGTAAGACATGACCTTCCCTGCACAAAACCATGTTGCCTATCACTGATAAGCCCATTTTCTTCCAAATGGGAATAAATCCTATCCCTCAGTATCTTCCCCAGCAGCTTCCCTACCACTGACGTCAGGCTCACCGGTCTATAATTACCTGGATTATCCCTGCTACCCTTCTTAAACAAGGGGACAACATTAGCAATTCTCCAGTCCTCCGGGACCTCACCCGTGTTTAAGGATGCTGCAAAGATATCTGTTAAGGCCCCAGCTATTTCCTCTCTCGCTTCCCTCAGTAACCTGGGATAGATCCCATCCGGACCTGGGGACTTGTCCACCTTAATGCCTTTTAGTATACCCAACACTTCCTCCCTCCTTATGCCGACTTGACCTAGAGTAATCAAACATCTGTTCCTAACCTCAACATCCATCATGTCCCTCTCCTCGGTGAATACCGATGCAAAGTACTCGTTTAGAATCTCACCCATTTTCTCTGAGTCCAAGCATAACATTCCTTCTTTGTCCTTTAGTGGGCCAATCCTTTCTCTAGTTACCCTCTTTCTCCTTATATATGAATAAAAGGCTTTGGGATTTTCCTTAACCCTGTTTGCTAAAGATATTTCATGACCCCTTTTCGCCCTCTTAATTCCTCGTTTCAGATTGGTCCTACATTCCCGATATTCGTCTTTCATCAGCCGCCTACACCTTATGTATGCTTCCTTTTTCCTCTTAGCTTGTCTCACAATTTCACCTGTCATCCATGGTTCCCTAATCTTGCCATTTCTATCCCTCATTTTCACTGGAACATGTCTCTCCTGCACGCTAATCAACCTCTCTTTAAAAGCCTCCCACATATCACATGTGGATTTACCTTCAAACAGCTGCTCCCAATCTACATTTCCCAGCTCCTGCCGAATTTTGGTATAGTTGGCCTTCCCCCAATTTAGCACTCTTCCTTTAGGACCACTCTCGTCTTTGTCCATGATTATTTTAAAGCTTACGGAATTGTGATCACTATTCCCAAAGTAGTCCCCTACTGAAACTTCAACAACCTGGCCGGGCTCATTCCCCAACACCAGGTCCAGTATGGCCCCTTCCCGAGTTGGACTATTTACATACTGCTCTAGAAAACCCTCCTGGATGCTGCTTATAAATTCTGCTCCATCTGGACCTCTAACACTCAGCGAATCCCAGTCAATGTTGGGAAAATTAAAATCTCCTATCACCACCACCCTGTTGCTCCTACATCTTTCCATAATCTGTTTACCTATTTGTACCTCTATCTCACGCTCGCTGTTGGGAGGCCTGTAGTACAGCCCCAACATTGTTACCGCACCCTTCCTATTTCTGAGTTCTGTCCATATTGCCTCACTGCTCGAGTCCTCCATAGTGCCATCCTTCAGCACAGCTGTGATATCCTCTTTGACCAGTAATGGAACTCCTCCACCCCTTTTACCTCCCTCTCTATCCCGCCTGAAGCATCGATATCCTGGGATATTTAGTTGCGAATCACGCCCTTCCCTCAACCAAGTCTCAGTAACAGCAATAACATCATACTCCCAGGTACTAATCCAAGCCCTAAGTTCATCTGCCTTACCTACTACACTTCTTGCATTAAAACAAATGCACCTCAGACCACCAGTCCCTTTACATTCATCATCTGCTCCCTGCCTGCTCTTCCCCTTAGTCACACTCACACACCAGGAAACAGCCAATTCAATCCAGACCTCTATTCATACCAGCTGGAGTGCGACTGAGTCCCACACACACAGCAGGAAAGGGACTGTTCATTCCAGGCCTCTATTTAACCAGTTGGAGTGGTCCTGAGCCCCACACAATCACACCAGAAAGAGCCAATTCAGTCCAGGCCTCTGTTAATACCAGCTGGAATGGTACTGAGCCCCCTCACACACCAGGAAAGAGCAAATTCAATCCAGAACTCCAAGAAAAGCAGCTGGACTGGTACTGAACCCCATTCACACACCCGGAAAGAGCGAATTCAGTCCAGACCTCTTTTAATCCCAGCTGGAGTGGTTCTGAGCCCCACTCACACACCAGGAAAGTGCCAATTCAATCCAGACCTCAATAATACAAGCTGCAGTGTGACTGAGTCCCATTCACACAGCAGGAAAGGGACAGTTCATTCCAGGCTTCTATTAATACCAGCTGGAGTGGTTCTGAGCCCCAGTCACACACCAGGAAACGGCCAATTCAATCTAGGCCTCTATAAATACCAGCTGGAATGGAATTAACCCCCACTCACACACCAGGAAAGCGCCAATTCATTCCAGACCTCAATTAATACCAGCTGGAATGGTTCTGAGCCCCACGCAGACACCAGAAAGAGCCAATACAATCCAGGCCTCTATTAATACTAGCTGGAGGGGTACTGAGTCCCTGGCACAAACCAGGAAAGGGCAGTTCATTCCAGGCCTCTATTAATACCATTTTCAGTGGTACTGAGACCCACTCACACACCAGAAAGAGGCAATTCAATCTGGGCCTCTATTAATACTAGCTGGAGTGGTACTGAGTCCCACTCACAAACCAGGAAAGAGCCAATTCAATTCAGGCCTCTATTAATACTAGCTGGAGTGGTACTGAGTCCCACTCTCAAACCAGGAAACAGCCAATTCAATCCAGACCTCTATTCATACCAGCTGGAGTGCGACTGAGTCCCACTCACGCACAAGGAAAGAGGCAATTCAATCCAGACATCTATAATACTAGCTGAAGTGCGACTGAGTCCCACTCACACAGCAGGAAAAGAACAGTTCATTCCAGGCCTCTATTAATACCAGTTGGAGTGGTACTGAGCCACACACACACACCAGAAAGAGCCAATTCAATCCAGGCCTCTATTAATACCAGCTGGAGTGGTACAGATCCCCACTCACACACCAGGAAAGAGCCAATTCAATCCAGACCTCTATTCATACCAGCTGGAGTGGTTCTGAGTCCCACTCACACACCAGAGAAAGAGCCAATTCAATCCCGACCTCTATTGATACCAGCTGGAGAGGTTCTGAGTCCCACTCACACACCAGGAAAGAGACAATTCAATGCAGGCCTCTATTAATAACATTTGGAGTGGTGCTGAGTCCCACTCACACAGCAGAGAAGAGACAGTTCATTCCATGACTCTTTTAACACCGGGTGTACTGGCACTGTGCCCCACTCACACACCATGAAAGAGCCAATTCAATCCAAACCTCTTTTAATACCAGCTGGAGTGGTACTGAGCACCACTCACACTCCAGGAAAGAGCCAATTCAATCCAGGCATCTATTCATACCAGCTGGAGTGGTACTGAGTCCCACTCACACAACAGTAAAGCGCCAATTCATTGCAGGCCTCTATTAATAACATTTGGAGTGGGACTGAGTCCCACTCACACAGCTGAGAAGAGCCAATTCATTCCAGGCCTCTATTAATACCAGCTGGAATGGTACTGAGCCCCCCTCAGGAACCAGCAGCAACCAATTCAATCCAGGCCGCTATTAATACCAGCTGGAGTGGTACTGAGCCCCCCTCAGGAACCAGCAGCAACCAATTCAATCCAGGCCGCTATTAATACCAGCTGGAGTGGTACTGAGTCCCACTCACACACCCGGAAAGAGCCAATTCAATGCAGGCCTCTATTAGTAACATTTGGAGTGGGACAGAATCCCACTCACACAGCAGAGAAGACACAGTTCATTCCTGGACTCTATTAACTCTGGGTGATCTGGCACAGTGTCCCACTCACACACCAGGAAAGGGACAGTTCATTCCAAACATCAATCAATACCAGCTGGAGTGGTACTGAGCCGCCCCACTCACCCACCAGGAAAGAGCCAATTCAATCCAGACCTCTATTAATACCGGCTGGAGTGGTACTGAACCCCACTCACCCACCAGGAATGAGCCAATTCTACCCAGACCACTAATCGAATTTAGAATTAGAACATTACAGCGCAGTACAGGCCCTTCGGCCCTCGATGTTGCGCCGACCTGTGAAACCATCTGACCTACACTATTCCATTTTCATCCATATGTCTATCCAATGACCACTTAAATGCCCTAAACGTTGGCGTATCTACTACTGCTGCAGGGAGGGCGTTCCACGCCCCTACTACTCTCTGAGTAAAGAAACTACCTCTCACATCTGTCCTATATCTATCACCCCTCAACTTGAAGCTATGTCCCCTCGTGTTTTCCATCACCATCCGAGGAAAAAGACTCTCACTATCCACCCTATCTAACCCTCTGATTATCTTATATGTCTCTATTAAGTCACCTCTCCTCCTCCTTCTCTCCAACGAAAACAACCTCAAGTCCCTCAGCCTTTCCTCGTAAGACCTTCCCTCCATACCAGGCAACATCCTAGTAAATCTCCTCTGCACCCTTTCCAAAGCTTCCACATCCTTCCTATAATGCAGTGACCAGAACTGCACGCATTACTCCAGGTGCGGCCTCACCAGAGTTTTGTACAGCTGCAGCATGACCTCGTGGCTCCGAAACTCGATCCCCCTACTAATAAAAGCTAACACACCATATGTCTTCTTAACAGCCCTATTAACCTGGGAAGCAATCTTCAGGAATTTATGTACCTGGACACCAAGATCTCTCTGTTCATCTACACTCCCAAGAATCTTCCCATTAGCCCAGTATTCTGCAATCCTGTTACTCCTTCCAAAGTGAATCACCTCACACTTGTCCGCATTAAACTCCATTTGCCATCTCTCAGCCCAGCACTGCAGCCTATCTATGTCCCTCTGTAACCTACAACATCCTTCAGCACTATCCACAACTCCACAGACCTTCGTGTCATCTGCAAATTTACTAACCCACCCTTCTACACCCTCTTCCAGGTCATTTATAACAATGACAAACAGCAGTGGCCCCAAAACAGATCCTTGCGGTACACCACTAGTAACTAAACTCCAGGATGAACATTTGCCATCAACCACCACCTTCTTTCAGCGAGCCAATTTCTGATCCAAATCTCTAAATCACCTTCAACCCCATACCTCCGTATTTTCTGCAATCGCCTACTGTGGGGAACCTTATCAAACGCCTTACTGAAATCCATATACAACACATCCACTGCTTTACCCTCATCCACCTGTTTGGTCACCTTCTCGAAAAACTCAATAAGGTTTGTGAGGCACGACCCACCCTTCACAAAACCGTGCTGACTAACGCTAATGAACTTATTCTTCTCCAGATGATTATAAAAACAGTCTCTTATAACCTTTTCCAACATTTTACCCACAACCAAAGTAAGGCTCACAGGTCTATAATTACCAGGGCAGTCTCTACTCCCCTTCTTGAACAAGGGGACAACATTTGCTATCCTCCAGTCTTGCACTATTCCTGTCGACAATGACGACATAAAGATCAAGGACAAAGGCTCTGCAAACTCTTCCCTAGCTTCCCAGAGAATCCTAGGATAAATGCCATCTGGCCCAGGGGACTTATCTATTTTCACACTTTCCAAAATTGCTAACACCTCCTCCTTGTGAACCTCAATCCCATCTAGCCTGGGAGCCTGAATCTCAGTATTCTCAACAACATTTTCTTTCTCTACTGTAAATACTGAGGCAAAATATTCATTTAACACTTCCCCTATCTCCTCTGATTCCACACACAACTTCCCACTACTATCCTTGATTGGCCCTAATCTAACTCTAGTCATTCTTTTATTCCTGATATACCTATAGAAAGCCTTAAGGTTTTCCCTGATCCTATCCGCCAATGACTTCTCGTGTCCTCTCCTTGCTCTTCTTAGCTCTCCCTTTAGATCCTTCCTGGCTAGCTTGTAACTCTCAAGCGCCCTAACTGAGCCTTCACGTCTCATCCTAACATAAGCCTTTTTCTTCCTCTTGACAAGCGCTTCAACTTCTTCAGTAAACCACGGCTCCCTCGCTCGACAACTTCCCCCCTGCCTTACAGGTACATACTTATCAAGGACACACAGTAGCTGCTCCTTGAATAAGCTCCACATTTCGATTGTTCCCATCCCCTGCAGTTTCCTTCCCCATCCTACACATCCTAAATCTTGCCTAATCGCATCATAATTTCCTTTCCCCCAGCTATAATTTTTGCCCTGCGGTATATACCTGTCCCTGCCCATCGCTAATGTAAACCTAACCGAATTGTGATCACTATCACCAAAGTGCTCACCTACATCTAAATCTCACACCTGGCGGCGGGTTCATTTCCCAGTACCAAATCCAATGTGGCATCGCCCCTGGTTGGCCTGTCTACATACTGTGTCAGAAAACCCTCCTGCACACACTGGACAAAAACTGACCTATCTAAAGTACTTAATAACAGCTGGAGTGGTACTGAGTCCCACTCACACACCAGGAAAGAGCCAATTCAATCCAGACTTGTGGCGAAGGGGAGTTGGAGTGAGGAGTGGAGAGTGGGGGAGGGCAGTGGGGGAGGGGAGTGGGGGATGGGAGAGGAGGGGAGTGGGGAGGGGAGTCGGGGAGCGAAGTGGGAAGAGGAGTGGAGAGGGGAGTGGAGGTGAGAGGGGAGGGGAGTGTGTGAGGGGTGAGGAATAGGGGAAATGGAAGTGGAGTGGGGGTGAGGAGGGGAGTGGAGGGGAGAGGTCGAGGTGAGTGGAGGAGGGGTGAGGGATAGGGGAGTGAAAAGTGGAGTGATGAAAGGAGTGGGGGAGGGGTGTACGGGAGTGGAGATTGGGGGACGAGAGTGGAGAGTGGGAAGTGGTGGAATTGAGTCGGGAGTGGGGAGTGGGGGAGAAGAGTGGAGAGGAGGCGTAGTGGGGGAGGAGAGAGGAGGCAAGTGTGGGAGGGGAGGGGAGAGGAGGCGAGTGGGAGAGGGGAGGGGAGAGGAGGCGTGTGGGGGAGGGGAGGGGAGAGGAGGCGTAGTGGGGGAGGAGAGAGGAGGCAAGTGTGGGAGGGGAGGGGAGAGGAGGCGAGTGGGAGAGGGGAGGGGAGAGGAGGCGTGTGGGGGAGGGGAGGGGAGAGGAGGCAAGTGGGGGAGGGGAGAGTTGTGGAGTGGGGGAGGGGAGGGGAGAGTTGTGAAGTGGGAGGAGAGAGGGGGAGTGGGAGGGGTTTGGGGGAGGGGTGTGGGACATGCGGGAGGTCAGTTGGGAGTGGAAGAGTGGAGGAGGGGAGTAGAGGAGGGGAGTGGGGAGTGGGGAGTGAGAGGGGTGGGGGAATTGGGAGTTGGGGAGGGGAGTTGGAGTGTGTTGTATGTGAGTGGGGAGTGAGGAGTGGGGATTGGAGGAGGTGAGTGGGGAGTTGGGGAGGGGAGTGGGGGAGTGGAGTGGGGTAAGGGAGTGGGGGAAGGTAGTGGGGGAAGGGAGTGGGGGAATGGAGTGGGGAATGAGGAGGGGGAGTGGGGGAGGGGCGTGGAGAGTGCGGGAGGGGAGTGAGGAGGAGGAGTGGGGGTGGGAGAGTGGGAATGTGACTTGGGAAGGGAGTGAGGATGGGGAGTGGGGGTGGGGAGTGGGGAGGTGAGTTGGGAGCGCAGGAGTGAGAGTGGGGAAAGGATTGTGTGTGGGTGTGGTTGTGGGGAGAGGTAAGGAGGGCAATGAGGAGTGGGGGTGGGAAGTGGGGGAGGGGGGTGGGGGAGAGGAGTGGAGAGTGGGAGAGGGGAGTGGTGGACCGGAGTTTAGAGTGGGATAGGGGAGTGGGGAGTGGGGGAAATTGAGTCTGGAGTGGAGAGTGGGGGAGGGAAGTGGGTAGTGGAGAATGGGGGAGTGGAGTGAGGACTGGGGGAGGGGAGTGGGGAGTGGGGGAGTGGAGTGGGGAGTGAGGAGTGGGGTGTGGAGGAGCGTTTCGGGGTGTGGGGGTGGGGGTGGGTGATGGGAGTGGGGAGTGGGGTAGGGGAGTGGGGTTGTAAGATGGGAGTGTGGAGTGGGGGAGGGGAGTGAGGAGTCGGGGAGGGAATGTGCAGTGGGGAGTGGGTGTGAGGGGTGGGGTGTGGGGGAGGGTGTGGTGAGTGGGTGACATGAATGAGGAGTAGGGAGGGGAGTGTGGAGTGGGAAGTGGAGTTGGGAGTGAGGAGTGGGCAGTGGGGTAGTGGGGCGTGATGTGGGGAGAGAGGAGTGGGGAGTGATGGAGTGGGGAGTGGAGTGAGGAGTGGGGAGTGGGGTTGGGGAAGGGATGGTTGAGAGGGGAGTGTGTGAGGGGAGTGGAGAGTGAGGAGTAGAGTGGGGAGTGAGTAGTGGGCAGTGGGGGAGTGGGGAATGGTGTGGGGAGTGAGGAGTAGTGAGTGGATTGGGGAGTGAGGAGTGGGGAGTGAGGAGTGGGGAGTGGGGAGTTGGGAGTGGGGAGTTGAGTGGGGAGTGAGAAGTGGGGAGTGAGAAGTGGGGAGTGAGAAGTGGGGAGTGAGGGAGTGGAGTGAGAAGTGGGTAGTAGGGAGTGGGGGAGTGGAGAGGGGAGTGAGGAGTGGGGTGTGGGGGAGGGGAGTTGGGAGTGGGGGAGGGGAGTGGGGAGTGGGTGAGGGGAGTGGGGTTTGTGGGAGGGGAGTGAGGAGTGTGGGAGGGGAGTGAGCAGTGCGGGAGGGGATTGGGGATTGGGTAGTTGGGGAGGGGAGTGGTAAGTCGGTGAGGGGAGTGGGGGAGGGGAGTGAGGAGTGGGGAGTGGAGTGGGGAGTGAGGAGTGGAGAGTGGGGGAGAGGTGAGTGGGGGAGTGGGGAGTGAGGAGTCAGGGAGTGGGGAGTGCGGAGTCGGGGAGTGGGGAGTGGAGTGGGGAGTGAGGAGTGGGTGAGTGGGGGAGTGGGGAGGTGGTGGGGTGTGTAGGAGTGGAGTGATAGAAGGGCAGGGCCTTGTCGGGGAGGGGGAGTGCGGCGGGGTGTGGGGGAGAGGAGTAAGGGAGGGTAGTGGGGAGGATAGTGGGGGAGGGTAGAGGGGAGTGGGGGAGTGGAGGGGGAGGTGAGGGGAATGGAGAGTGAGGACAGGGGAGTGAGGAGTGGGGAGTGGGGGAGGGGAGTGTGGAGTGCGGGAAGGGAGTGGGGAGGGAGAGGGGGTGAGGGGTTAGGGAGGGTAGTGAGGGAAGAGTGTGAGGGGTGCGGTGTTGAGGAGGGTAATGCGGAGTGAGGAGTGGGGTAGGGATGAGCGGATTGTGGGCGAGGAGTGGGGGAGGGTGGTGGGGAGGGGAGTGGGGGAGGGGAGTGAGGGAGGGAGAGTTGTGGAGGGGAGTGAGGGAGATGGAGTGGGCGAGGCAGATAGGCAAGTGGGGGAGGGGAGTGGAGAGTGAGGAGTGGGGGAGGGGTGAGCGGAGTTGGTGAGGGGTGTGGATGAGGGGAGTGGGGAGGGGAGTGAAGGATGGAAGTGAGGGACGAGAGTTGAGAAGTGGAGTGGGAGAGGGGAGTGCGGTAGTGGAGCGGGGAGGGAGGGAGGGGAGGGTGATGTGAGTGGGGGAGGGGCAGTGGGATTCAGGGATGGGAGTGGGGAAGGAGAAGGAGTGTGAGGGGGAGAAGGAGGTGAGTGGGAAGTGAACGGTAGGGGAGAGTGGAGTTGGGAGTGGAGTGGAGGATGGGAGTGAGGGAGGAGAGTGGGGGAGTGGTGAAGCGGAATGAAGGAGGGGGAGGGGGAGCGGTGTGGGTGAGGGTAATAGGGGACAGAAGTGTGGGAGGGGAGTGGGGGAGGGAAGGGGAGTGGGAGATGGGAGGGGAGGAGGGAGGGGTGCGGGGAGCGGAATGGGGGTGGGCAGTGGGGGAGGGGAGTGGGGAGGGGAGTGGGGGAGGGTAGTGGAGGTTGGGGGTAGGGGAAGGGAGGCAGAAGAGGAGTGGGGAGGTGCTGGGGAGTGTAGGAGGGGGTGTTGCGTGAGGGGGAAGGGGAGGGAAGGGTTGATGGGACTAGGGGAAAGGTGTGGGGGAAGGGATTGGGGATGGGGCGTGAGGGAGGGGAGGGCAGAGCAGAAGGGGCATGGGGGAGGGAGAGTGGGGGAGGGTGAGTGGGATTGGGGGAGGGTAGTGGGGAGTGAGAGGGAGTGTGAGGGGTAGGGTGGTGAGTGGGCGGTAAAGGGGACGGGAGAGAGGAGTAGGAACTAGAGTGGAGGATGCGAGTGAGGGAGGAGAGTGGGGAGTGTGGGAGGGGAGTGCAGGGGGTTGGGGAGGGGAGTAGGGGTGGGGACTGGGCAGGGGAGGGTGAGGGGAGCAGGGAGAGGAATGTGCAAAGTGGCAGTGAGAGTGGAGTGGGAAATGGGAGTGAGTTTGCAGTGTTGGTTAGGGGACGGAAGAGGGGTGTGGGGAAGGGAGGTGAGTTGGTAGGGCAGTGGAGAAGGGATAAATGTGGGGAAGGGGACTCGTGGAGGGTAACGGGGTAGGTGGATGCTAGTGGGGGAGGTGAGTGGCGGAGGGAAATGGGGTTAGCCAATAAGGAGTAGGGTAGGTGAGTGGTGGAGGGGATTGGGGAGGGAGAAGGGGAGAGGGAAGGGAGTGGGGGAATAGAGTGGGGAAGGGGAGGGGAAGGGCAGTGAGGGGGATGGGAGTGGTAGAGGGGGAGCAGGAAGGGAATAAGGGAGGGAAGTGGGGTGGGGTGCAGGGAACAGGGAGGGGAGTTGGGGAGTGGGGGTGCAAAGTTAGGGGAGTGGGGGAGGGTGAGTGGGGCAGGGGGAGGGTTGTGGGGAGGGAGAGGGGATGTGAGGGGGAGAGGATGGTGAGTGAAAGGGTGTACGGGAGGGGAGAGAGGAGTGAGGAGTGGAGTGGCGGATGGGAGTGAGGCAGGAGAGTAGTGGAGTGGGGGAGGGAGTGGGGAATGGGGTCTTGGAGTGGGGGAGTGGAGTGAGGATGTGAGTGGAGGAGGGGGATGTGAGAAGTTAAGGGGAGTGATGCAGGGGAAGGGGAGTAGGGGAGAGGGGGAGTGGGGAGGGATAGGGAATGGGAGACGGGAGTGAGTGTGCAGAGTGTGGTGGGGAGGGGGAGGGAGGGGAGTGGAGTGAGGAAAGGAGGGGAGTGGACAGGGCAGTGGAGAAGGGGGACTCACGGAGGGTAGTGGGGGAGGTGTGGGGTAGTGGGGGAGGGTAGTGGGTAAGGGTACTGGGGGAGGGTAGTGAAAGATGGGAATGGCGGAGAGGAGTGGGGGAGGCCGATGAGAAGTAGGGGGTGGGTGTTGTGGAAGGGATTGGGGAGGGGGTAAGGCGGAAGGGGAGATGGAAGGGAGTGGGGGAATAGAGTGGGGAGGGAAGGGGAAGGGCGGGGAGGGGAATGGGAGTGATAGAGGGGGAGCAGGAAGGGAATAAAGGAGGGCAGTGGGATGGAGTGCAGGGAACAGGGAGGGGAGTTAGGGGAGTGGGGGAGAGTGAGTGGGGCAGAGGGAGGGTTGTGGGGAGGGAGAGGGGTTGTGGGGAGGGAGAGGGGATGTGAGGGGGAGAGAGAGGGTATGTGAGGGGGAGAGTGTGGTAAGTGAAGGTGTGTAGGGGAGGTTAGAGAGGAGTGGGAGTGTAGTGGTGGATGGGAGCGAGCGAGGAAAGTGGTGGAGTGGGGGATGGGTGGGGAATGGGGGCTTGGAGTGGGGGAGGTGGAGGGGGAAGGGGAGTTTGGGAATGGAGTGGGGAGGGGGATGTGGGACGGGAAGGGCAGGGGAGGGGAGAGTGGAAGGGAGGGGAGTAGGGGAGTGGGGAGGGGGAGGGAGGAAGTGGAGATGCAGGTGAGTGTGCAGCGTGTGGTGCGGGAGGGGAGAGGGGAGTGGAGTGGGGAAAGGAGGCGAGTGGACAGGGCAGTGGGGAAGGGGACTCGAGGAGGGTAGTGAGGGAGGTGTAGGGTAGTGGGGGAGGGCAGTGAAAGATGGGAGTGGCGGAGGGGAGTGGTGGAAGCCGATGAGAAGTAGGGGGTGGGTGTTGTGTAGGGGATTGGGGAGGGGGAAGGGGAGAGGGAAGGGAGTGGGGGAATGGAGTGGGCATGTTGAGGGGGAAGGGCGTGATGGTGGGGGGTGGAGGAGGGGGAGGGGAAGGGAATGGGGAGGGTAGTGGGGGAGGGGGAGGGGAGTGGAGAGGGGATTGGGGGAGGGGAGTTGAGGGGGAGGGGGTGTTGGGGAGGAGAGTGGAGGGGTAAGTGGGAGGTTGCTGGGGAGGAGAGGGGAGGGGGTAGGTGATGGGGTATTGGGGAGGAGAGGGGAAAGGGACTGGGGGTGGGGGAAGGGAATGGGGGAGGGGAGTGGGGGAGGGGAGTGGAGCGGGCAATGGGAGAGGGGAGGTGGAGGTGAGTGAGGAGGATGAGGGGAGTGAATGTGTGAATTGGGGAAGTGGAAAGGGGGAGGGGAGTCATGAGGGGCGTGGGGAAGGGAGGGAAGTGGTGAGATAGGTGTTGAAGGGGGTGAGGGAGGGAAGAGGGGGATGGGAGTGGGGGAGTGGAGTGGGAGAGGGTGAGTGGTCTTGGGGGAGTGCGAGTGGTATTGGGGGAGGGTGCGTGGGATTGGGGGAAGGTGAGTGGGATTGGGGGGAGGGGAGTGGGATTGGGGGAGGGTGAGTGGAATTGGGAGAGGGTGGTGGGGAGTGGCGTGGAGGATGTGAGTGAGGGAGTAGGGGATGTGACAGGGGGGTGGGGGATGGAGATGTGGCAAGGATATTAGGAAGGGAGTGAGAGAGCAAAGATGGGAGAGATGGAGAGGAGTGGGGGAGCGCAGAGTTGGGGGTTAGGGGAGGGGATTGGGGAGGGGAGCGGGGAGGGGAGTGGGGGAGGGGTTGGGGTGTTGGGCAGGAGAGGAGGGTGAGGAGGGGAGTGTGGGAGGGGTTGGGGTAGGGAGTGTGGCAAGTCGGGGAGGAGCTTTGGGATTGGCAGAAGAGTGGGGGAGGGGAGTGGGGGAGGGGAGTGGGTGAGGTGTGTTGGGGAGGGGAGCTGGGGAGGGGCGTGAGGGAGGGGTTGGGGGGGTAAGGGTTGGGGAGGGAGGGGAGTGAGGGAGGGGAGTGGGGAGAGGAGTGAGGGAGGGGTCGGAGAGGGAAGGGAGTGGGGGTATGGAGTGGGGAAGAGGAGGGGAGTTCGGGGGGTGGGGGAGGGGAGTGGGAGTGGATTGGGGTGGGGAGGGTTCTGCTGGAGGGGTGTGCGGGAGAGGAGTGGGTGAGGTGAGGGAGTGGGGGAGGGGAATGGGAGACGGGACTGTGTGAGAGAAGTGGGAGTTAGGGAGGGACTAGGAAAGGGGAATGGGGGAAGGCGAGTGGGAAAATTGGAGTGAGTGTGTGAGGTGGGGTAGGGGAAAGGAGGGGAGTTGGAAGGGGTGGGGAGGGAAGGGCGGTGGAGATGTGGGAGAGGAGGCGGAGTGGAGTAGGGGGCTGTGAGGGGAGGGAGATGTGAGAGGTGAAGGGAGTCGCGGAGGGGAGGGCAATGGGGGCAGCGGGTGTGGAGGAGGAAAGTGGTGGAGGGGATTGAGGGATGGGAGATGAGTGGGAAGATGAGTGGGGAGGGAAATGGGGGAGGGGAGTGGGCGAGTGAGGGGTGGGGAGAGGATGGGGAGAGGAGTGGGGGAGAGGAGTGGTGGAGAGGAGTGGGGAGAGAAGTGGGGAGAGGAGGGGTGGGGAGTGGAAGGGGAGAGGAATGGGGAGGGGACGGGTAAGGGAGTGAGTGAATGGAGTGGGTGGGATAGTAAATTGGGTTAAGGAGGAGGAAGATAGTGGGGGAGAGGTGTTGGAGAGGGTGAGTGCGGAGGGCAGTGGACTGAGGAGGGGAATGTACGAGGGCAGTGGAGGAGGGGCGTGGGGGAAGTGAGAGTGGGGAGGGAAATGGGAGGGGAGTGGGGAGTGGGGTAGGTGAGTGGGGGAGAGGAGTGGGGGAGGGGAGCTCTTGGGGGAGGGGAGAGGCTGGGGGAGCGGTTTGAGGAAGGGGAGTGGGGGAGGGGAGGAGGGAGGAGTGGGGGAGAGGAGTGGGGGCGGAGTGGGGGAGGGGAGTGGGGGGAGGGGACTGGGGACAGGAGTGAGGGGAGGGGTTGGGGAGGGAGGGAAGAGGGGGAATAGAGTGGGCAGAGGGACGTTAGGGGAGTGCAGCGCGGAGTTAGCAGAGTGGGTGAGGGGATTTGGAGTTGTGAGTGGGAGGAGTGAGGGAGGAGTGCGGGGGTAGTGGGGGAGGGTTGGAGGAGGGAAGTGTGGGAGGAGTGGGGGAGAAGTGGGGGAGGGGTGGGCGAAGGGAGTGGGGGGAGGGGTTTGGGGACTGGAGTGAGAGGAGGGGTTGGGGAGTGAGGGGAGTGGAGTGGGGAGAGGGTAGTTAGGGGAATGGAGGAGGGGATTTGCAGTTGGGAGTGTGAGGGGAGTGGAGGGGAGGGGGTGGGGAGGCATGTGGGGGAGGGGCAGGGATGTGGGGGAGGGAGAGGTGGAATGAGGATGTAGGGGAACGAGAGTGGGTTAGGGTTAGGGTGAGTGCGGGACGGAAGTGGGGGAGGGGAGTGTGGGGAGAGTTGGGGAGGGCAGAGTGGGAGGGAAGGGGGAGGGGAGTGGGGGGCGGTAGTGGAGGATGGGAGTGGGGAGTGGAGTGGGGTGGAGGAGGACGGGAATAGGGGAGGGGTGTTTGGAATTGGAGCGGGGTAATGGTAGGGGAGGGAGAGAAGTGGGAGATGGGAGGGAGTGGAGTGGGGAGGAGAGGGAGGGGATTGGGGAGGGGGACAGGAGAGCGGGGAGTGGGTAGGGCTTAGGGGCACGGGAGTGGGGGTGGGGTGGGGTGGGAGGGTAGTGAGGGAGGGGATTTGGTGCAGGGTGTTGGGGGGAGGTAGAGGGGCAGGGGTATGGGCGATGGGAGCGGGGGAGGGGCGGGGGTGAAGGTGAGTCGGCAGAGGAGTTGGGAGGGGTGTTTGGCAGGGGAGGTGGAGGTGTGGAGAGTGGGGAAGGGGAGTGGGGGACGAGGGACGGGAGAGAAGGGAGTGGGGGGAGGGGAGTTGACCGAGTGGGGTGGGTAGTGGCGGAGGGTAGTGGAGCAAGGTAGTGGGGGAGAGGGTTTTGAGGGTAGGGCAGATGGAGGGGAGTGGCGGATGGGTGTGTGTGAGAGGGAGTGTGGGAGTGGAAGTGGGGATGTCAGAGGGAGGGCAGTGTGGAGGGAGACCAGGTCTGAGGGGGAGAGGATGCGAACAAGGGGTGTAGGGGAGCGAAGTGAGGAGTGGGGGACTGGAGTGGACGATAGGAGTGAGAGAGGGGAGTGGGATGTGGGAGGGGAAAGGGGAGTGGGGACCGGGGACGAGTGGGGGAGGGGTGCGTTGAGGGGAATGGCAGAATGAGAGGGGAGGTGAGTGGGGAATGCGGAAGTAGAGTGGAGGATGGGGAGTGGGGAAATAGGAGAGGGGAAGGGGAGGGTGTGTAATGGTGAGGGGGAGGGGAGTGTTAGGGGGAGGGGAGTATGAGGGGAGGGAGAGGGTAGTGTGGAAGGAAGTTGGGGAGGGGAGTGGGGGATGGGGAGGGGGAGTTTGGCAGAGAGTGGGGAGGGGAGTTTGAGAGGAGAGTGGGGGAGGGCAATGGTCAGAAAGGAGGGGGAAAGTGGGAGGAGGAGTGTGGAAGAAGGAGAGAGTGCGAGATTGGCGGAGGGGAGAGTGGAAGGGAGTGGGGGAAGGGAGTGGGGGAGAGGGTAGGGGAATGAAGAGGGGGCGGGAGGGGGAGGGGAATGAAGAGGGGGAGGGAGGAAAATGTGGGGGGAATGAAGAGGGGGAGGGAGGGGAAGGTGGAGGGGAAATAAGAGGGGGAGGGAGGGGGTGGTGGAGGGGAATGAAGAGGGGGGAGGGGAGGTGGAGGGGAATGAAGGGGGCGGGAGGGGGTGGTGGAAGGGAATGCAGAGGGGCAGGGAGGTAGAGGTGGAGGGGAATGAAGAGGGGGGAGGGGGGTGGAGGGCAATGAAGAGGGGGAGGGAGGGGGAGGTGGAGGAGAATGAAGAGGGGGAGGGAGGGGGAGGGAGGGGGAGGTGGAGGAAAATGAAGAGGGGGAGGGAGGGGGAGGTGGAGGAGAATGAAGAGGGTGAGGGAGGGGCAGGTGGAGGGGAATGAAGAGGGGGAGGGAGGGGGAGGTGGAGGGGAATGAAGAGGGGAGGGAGGGGGTGGTGGAGGGGAATGAAGAGGGGGAGGGAGGGGAGGTGGAGAGGAATGGAGGGAGGGGGAGTTGGAATGGAATGAATAGGGGGAGTGAGGGGGTGGTGGAGGGGAATGAAGAGGGGGAGGGAGGGTGTGGTGGAGGGGAATGAAGAGAGGGAGGGAGGGGTGGTGGGGGGGAATGAAGAGGGGGAGGGAGGGGTTGGTGGAGGAGAAAGAAGAAGGGGAGGTGGGGGTGGTGGAGGAGAATGAAGAGGGGGAGGGTGGGGCGGGTGGAGGGGAATGAAGAGAAGGAGGGAGGGGTGGTGGAGGGGAATGAAGAGGGGGAGGGAGGGGTTGGTGGAGGAGAAAGAAGAGGGGGAGGGAGGGGGTGGTGGAGGGGAATGAAGAGGGGGAGGGAGGGGGAGGTGGAGGGGAATGAAGAGGGGAGGGAGGGGGTGGTGGAGGGGAATGAAGAGGGGGAGGGAGGGATGGTGGAGAGGAATGGAGGGAGGGGGAGTTGGAATGGAATGAATAGGGGGAGTGAGGGGGTGGTGGAGGGGAATGAAGAGGGGGAGGGAGGGGTGGTGGGGGGAATGAAGAGGGGGAGGGAGGGGTTGGTGGAGGGGAATGAAGAGGGGGAGGTGGGGGTGGTGGAGGAGAATGAAGAGGGGGAGGGAGGGGCAGGTGGAGGGGAATGAAGAGGGGGTGGGAGGGGGAGGTGGAGGGGAATGAAGAGCTGAGGGAGAGGGAGGTGGAGGGGAATGAAGAGGGGGAGGGAGGGGAGGTGGAGAGGAATGGAGGGAGGGGGAGGTGGAGTGGAATGAATTGGGGAGTGAGGGGGTGGTGGAGGGGAATAAAGAGGGGGAGGGAGGGGGTTGTAGAGGGGAATGAAGAGGGGGAGAGAGGGGGTATGGAGGAGAAAGAGGAGGGTGTGGGATGGGGTGATGGATGATAATGAAGAGGTGGTGGGAGGGGTGGTGGAGGGGAATGAAGAGGGGAGGGAGGGAGTGGTGGAAGGTAATGAAGAGGGGGAGGGAGGGGGAGGTGGAGGGGAATGAAGAGGGGGAGGGAGGGGATGGTGGTGGGGAATGAAGAGGAGGAGGGTGGGGGAGGTGGATGGGAATGAAGAGGGGGAGGGAGGGGGAGGTGGAGGAGAATGAAGAGGGGAGGGAGGGGGTACGGAGGAGAATGAGGAGGGGAGGGAGGGGGTACGGAGGAGAAAGAAGAGGGTGTGGGAGGGGGTGATGGATGATAATGAAGAGGTGGAGGGAGGGGGTGGTGGAGGGGAATGAAGTGGGGGAGGGAGGGGGAGGTGGAGGGGAATGAAGAGGTGGAGGGAGGGGGTGGTGGAGGGTAATGAAGAGGGGGAGGGAGGGGGAGGTGGAGGGGAATGAAGAGGGGGAGGGAGGGATGGTGGTGGGGAATGAAGAGGAAGAGGGTGGGGGAGGTAGATGGGAATGATGAGGGGGAGGGAGGGGGAGTTGGAGGGGAATGAAGAGGGGGAGGGAGGGGGTGGTGGAGGGGAATGAAGAGGGGGAGGGAGGGGTTGGAGGAATTGAATGAGGTTGGGGCCGGAGGGGCTGGTGGAGGGGAATGAAGATGGGGAGGGGGTGGTGGATGGGAATGATGAGTGGGAGGGAGGGGGTGGTGGAGGGGAATGAAGAGGGGGAGGGAGGGGGAGGTGGGGAATGAAGAGGGGGAGGGAAGATGTGGTGGAGAGGAATGAAGAGGGGGAGGGAGGGTTTCGAGGATGGGCATGAAGATGGGGAGGGAGGGGGTAGTGGAGGGGAATGAAGATGCGGAGGGAGGGGTGGTGGAGGGGAATGAAGAGTGGGATGGATGCGGTGGTGGACGGGAATGAAGATGGGGAGGGAGGGGGTGGTGGATGGGATAGAAGATGGGGAGGGAGGGGGTGATGGAGGTGAATGAACATGGGGTTGGAGGGGTAGGTGGATGCGAATGAAGTGGGGGAGGGAGGGGGTGGTGGAGGGGAATGAAGAGTGGGAGGGAGGGGGAGGTGGAGGGGAATGAAGAGGGGGAGGGAGGGGGTGGTGGAGTGTCATGAAGATGGGGAGGGAGAGGGTGGTGGAGGGCAATGGAGAGGGGGAGGGATGCGGTGGTGGAGTGGAATGGAGAGAGTGAGCAAGGGGGTGGTGGAGTGTGGTAGCGGAGTGGGTGATGGGTTTGGGGTAGGGGTGTGGGGTAGGGGTGTGGGGTAGGGGTGTTGTGGAGCGGAGTGCGGTCTGGGAAGTGGGGGAGGTTAGTGGGGGATGGCAGTGTGGGGTGGGAGTGTGGTAGAGACGGGCAGTGAGGACGTGAATGTAAGTGGAGTGGGGTAGGGGTGTGGGAGAGGGGAGTGGGGGAGTGGGGTAGGTTAGTGTGAGAGTGGAGTTGGGGAGTGGGGGAGGGGAATGGGGAGGCGAGTGAGGGAGGGCAGCGGGTGAGGGTAGTGGGTGAGGGGAGTGGGGGTGGGTTTGAGGGAGGGGAATTGTGGAAGGGGGTTGTCGAGGGGGTGGGGTAGGGGAGTGGGGTATGGGAGTTGTTGAGGGGACTGGGGGAGATGAGTTAGGGTGCGGGGTTTGGGAGCGGAGTTGGGGAGGGGAGTTAGGGAGGGGAGTTGGTGGGGGGGAGTGGGGTAGGGGAGTGAGGTAGGGGAGTGGGGTAGGGGAGTGAGGTAGGGGAGTGCGGTAGGGGAGTGAGGTAGGGGAATGTAGGAGGGCAGTTGGGGAGGGGAATGGGGGAGGGGAGTGGGGTAGGGGAGTTGGTTAAGTGTGTGGGGTAGGGAAGTGGGGGACGGGATTGAGGTAGGGTTATGGGGAGGGGATTGAGGTAGTGGATTGGGGAGGGGAGTGGGGAGGGGAGTGGGGTGGGGTAAGGGTAGGGGAGTGGTGGAGTGGGGTGGGGTAGTGTGGTAGGGGAGTGGTGGAGTGGAGTGGGGTGGGGTAGTGGGGTGGGGTAGTGGGTTAGGAGAGTGGAGATGGGGAGTGGGGGTGCAGAGTGGTGTCAGGGAGAGTGGTAGGGGTGGGCTCTAAGGAGGTGGAGGGAAGGGGAGTGGGGAGGGGAGTTGGGGAGGGGAGTTGGAGAGGGAAGTGGGGTAGGGGAGTGGGTTGTTGGAGTGGCTGAGGGGAGTGGCGGATGGGAGTGGATGAGGGGAGTCGGGGAGGGGAGGGCAGTGAGGAGGTGGAGGAAAGGGGAGTGAGGCAAGGCAGTGGGGTTGGGGAGAGCAGTGAGGATTTGGCGGGAAGGGGAGTGGGGAGGGTAATGGGGAGGGGAGTGGGGGAAGGGTGTGTGATAGGTCAGTGGAGTAGGGGAGTGGGGTAGGGGTGTAGGGTAGGGGTGTGGGGTAGGGGAGTGGGGTAGGGGAGTGGGGGTGGGAATGGGGGAGGGGAGTGGGGAGGGAGTGAGGTAGATGTATGGGAGAGGGGATAGAGGGAGTGGAATGGGGGAAGGGATTGGCGGGAAGGGAGTGGGGTAGGGTCGTGGGGGCGGTAACTGGTGGAGTGGAGTGAGGTAGGGCAGTTTGAGATGGGAGTGGAGTGGGGTGTGGGTAGGGGAGGGCAGTGAGCAGGTGGAGGGAAGGGGAGTGACGTGGGGAATGAGAGAGGCGGTGGCGTAGGGGAGCTGGGTAGGGGAGGGCAGTGAGGAAGAGAATGAAGGGGAGTGGGGGAGGGAAGTGAGTTAGGGGACTGGGGTAGGGGAGTGGGAAAGTGCAGTGGGAAAGGGGAGTGTGTAGGAGTGTGTAGGGGAGCGCAGTGAGGAGGTGGAGAGAAGGGGAGTGGGGGAGGGTATTGGGGTCGGAGTGTTGGGAAGCGGAGTTGGGTAGGGGTGTGGGTTACGGGTGTGGTGTCAGGGAGTGGGGTAGGGGAGTGTAGTAGCAGAGTGGGGTAGGGTAGTAGGGGAGCGAGTGGGGTAGGGGTGTGGGGGAGGCATGTGGGGTCGTGGAGTGGGGTAGGAGAGTTGTGGAGGGGAGTGCGGAAGGGGAGTGGGGGAGTGGAGCAGGGTAGGGAAGTGGGGTAGGGGAGTGGGGAAGGGTAGTGGGGGATGGGAGTGTGGTAGGGGAGGGCAGTGAAGAGGTGCTGGTAAGCGGAGAGGTGGACGGGAGTGGGGGGAGGGGAGTGGCGGAGGGGGTGGGGTAAGGAAGTGGGGCAGGGGAATGGGGAAGAGGAGTCGGGTAGTGGAGTTGGGTAGGGGAGTGATTTAGGGGATTGGGGCAGGGGAGCGCAGTGAGGAGGTGGAGGGAAGGGGAGTGGGGGAGTAGAGTGGGGGAGGTGTCTGGGGTAGGGGAGTTGGGTAGTGGAGGGCAGAGAGGAGGTATGGGAAGGGGAGTGGGGGAGGGGTGTGGGGTTGGAGAGTTGGGGTGCGGAGTGGGTTCGGGGAGTTGTGTCGGGGATTTGGGTGGGGGAGTGGGGGAGCAGAGTGGCGGAGGGGAGTGTGGTATGGGTGTGGTAACGGGGATTGGATAAGGGAGTCGGGTAGGGGAGTTGTGAAGGGGAGTGCGGTAGGTGAGTGAGGGAGCGTGGTGGGGGATAGGTGTGTGGTAGGGGAGGGAAGTGAGGAGGTGCAGGGAATCGGAGTGGTGGACGGGAGGGGAGTGGGGGAGGGGGTGGGGTAGGGGAGTGGGGGAGGAGAGTGGGGGAGGTGTCTGGGGTAGGGGAGTTGGGTAGTGGAGGGCAGAGAGGAGGTATGGGAAGGGGAGTGGGGGAGGGGTGTGGGGTAGGAGAGTTGGGGTGCGGAGTGGGGTCGGGGAGTTGTGTCGGGGATTTGGGTGGGGGAGTGGGGGAGCAGAGTGGCGGAGGGGAGTGTGGTATGGGTGTGGTAACGGGGGTTGATAAGGGAGTCGGGTAGGGGAGTTGTGAAGGGGAGTGCGGTAGGTGAGTGAGGGAGCGTGGTGGGGGATAGGTGTGTGGTAGGGGAGGGAAGTGATGAGGTGCAGGGAATCGGAGTGGTGGACGGGAGGGGAGTGGGGGAGGGGGTGGGGTAGGGGAGTGGGGGAGGAGAGTGGGGGAGGTGAGTGGGGGAGGCGAGTGGGGGAGGCGAGTGTGAGGAGGGGAGTGGGGGAGGGGAGTGCGGTAGGGGTTTTGGCGTAGGGGATTTGGGGAAGGGAGTGCGGGAGGGGAGTGGGGGAGGGGAGTGGGGGAGGGGAGTGGGGAGGGGAGTGGGGAGGGGTGTGGGGGAGGTTAGTGTGATGGGGAGTGGGGGAGGGGAGTGGGGGAGGGGAGTATGGGAGGAGAGTTGGGGAGGGTAGAGGGTTAGGGGAGTGAGGGAGTGGAGTGGGGGAGGGGAGAGAGGGAGGGGAGTGGGGGAGGGGAGTGGGGGAGAGGGGTGGAGTAGGGCAGTGGGGTATGGGATTAGGTGAGGGGAGCGGGCGAGGAGAGCTGGGGAGGGGGGTGGGGTAGGGGTGTGGGTAGCGGAGTGGAGGAGGGGAGTTGAGGCAGGGATTGAGGTGAGGAGTGGGGGAGGGGTATGGGGTAGGGGAGTTGGGTAGTGGAGGGCAGAGAGGAGGTATGGGAAGGGGAGTGGGGGAGGGGTGTGGGGTTGGAGAGTTGGGGTGCGGAGTGGGTTCGGGGAGTTGTGTCGGGGATTTGGGTGGGGGAGTGGGGGAGCAGAGTGGCGGAGGGGAGTGTGGTATGGGTGTGGTAACGGGGATTGGATAAGGGAGTCGGGTAGGGGAGTTGTGAAGGGGAGTGCGGTAGGTGAGTGAGGGAGCGTGGTGGGGGATAGGTGTGTGGTAGGGGAGGGAAGTGAGGAGGTGCAGGGAATCGGAGTGGTGGACGGGAGGGGAGTGGGGGAGGGGGTGGGGTAGGGGAGTGGGGGAGGAGAGTGGGGGAGGTGTCTGGGGTAGGGGAGTTGGGTAGTA